>NW_028145436.1:405000-467500 GCF_977016875.1 Pavona decussata | reverse complement strand
GTCTATCGCCAAGAAACCACGTGATAGGAAAACAAAACGCCTACAAGGTATGCTCCTCAGAAGCCTGGCCTACGACATAGACGTCCAGTACACCCCTGGTCATACCCAACATCTGGCAGACATGATGAAAAAGTCATCTCCCCCAGCCGATGGTCAGGCAAACCCCAGTGAGTTTGAGTCTGTCAATGCGGTCCAATTCCTACCCATGCGACAAGAGAGGGTACAGAAAATCCAACTCGAGACTGCAGAGGATGAAACCCTGCACCTGCTTATGGACACCATACTAAAGGGATGGCCTGAGGATCGGTCAAAGATCTCACCTCAACTGACCCCCTACTACAGCATGAGTGATGAACTTAGTGTTTATGATGGGCTGGTGTTCAAAGGGGAGCGCCTTTTTGCGCCTCAAGGGCTCAGGAGAGCTGAGATAAAGAAAGACATACGTGCGTCTCACGCTGGTGTAGAAGGCTGTTTGGGGAGAGCGAGGGAGAGAACGTGTACTGGCCTGGTACGAACTCTGAACTCAAACACTGGACCTCAACGTGTGAACCCTGCAGATTCTTTGAAGTTTCTCCTGGGAAAGAAACCCTCATGAGTCATGACATACCGCAGAGGCCTTGGGAGAAAGTTGCTGTGGACCTCTTCATCAGAAAGATTGCTTGGTGACGGCCGATTACTATAGTGGTTATTGGGAGCTGGACCGGCTACATAACACAGATTCTGGAACTGTGGTCAGAAAACTTAAGGCCCACTTTGCAAAGCATGGGAGTCCGTGTCAATTCGAAATTCGTTAGTGACAATGGCCCCCAATTTATAGCTGCAGAGTTCCAAAAGTTTATAAGAATGGGACACTGAGCACAGGGTTACCTCTCCTTAGAACCGTAAGGCTAACGGCAAAGTAGAGGCTGCTGTGAAGTCCGCTGAAAAACTCCTCCGTTAAACTGCCAAAAGTGGCAATGACTTCTACTTGGGACTACTGGCTGAGCACAATATCCCATCACAAGACATCGGAAGCAGTTTAGTTCAGAGGCTCATGAATAGGAGGACAAGGACATTACTGCCCACAACTGGTTCTCTCCTGGAACCAAGAACCCTGAGCTCTAGTAACGAGAGAGAGAAGCCGAAAGATGTTCAAAAATGGAAGGCTCGATACTACAATGCTGATGCCCATGACTTACCTGAATTGAATGAGGTAGATACTGTGAGGCTGAAACCGTTTGTACTGGGGCAAAAGGAATGGAAGAAGGGAGTGGTTGTTAAACGACTTGACGAAAGGTCATATGAAGTTGAGACAGCAGATATATCTTCCTATAGGCGCAACAGCGCCCATCTGAAGAAGACCAACAAGTCACGCCCTGAAACAACCAGTGGTGAATCACAACAAATACCAGACAGAAGGACCAGCAAGCTGCCTGCTGAGGAAACTTTTACTGAGCCAACACGTATGTCAAGCTGCCCTGACGAACCCGATGGGCCCTCACCTACGGTTTGCGAGTATTCTTCGGAAACGGATCGTCTTGGTTTTCTCGCGAAACATCATTCGATTTCAGGCATCAGGAATCAAGAATCAGGCACTAAAGGCCTACCATGTATTGAACCCTATACAAAAAGCAGAGAGAGCCGGACTCAGTGACTAGAACTGGTCAGGAAGATTGGTCACTAAACCTTCGTACCTTAAGGACTTTATTGCATGACCAACCTACAAGCAACTTGTGAACATTGCCTGTTAGGCTTAACACAGAACCTTCTATTTGTCGTGAGGGATTGAACATTTACTGTAACGGGGCGGACGTTGATATCAATCAATTCTTTCAGTTTTTGAATTTCTTAACAGCGCCGCATCGGAGAAATGCTTTATGATAACGGAACTTCCAGGCATCTATCTTTCACAATTGATTTATTGAACTTGAAAGCTCGTAAAAACTGCTATACAACGAGCAGAATTTGGCTATTACTATAAATCTACGCTAATCGAAACGCCCCCAACTCGAGCACGCGGGGAATGACGCGGGGCATGCATATACATAAATCTAAACAACACAAATAATCTTAAGCGTAACGAAACTGCTTTCGATTAAGTGTTATACATTTCGAGGTCTAAACAAAAAGGATAAACGGGGTATCATACCTCTTTCCCCGTTCTGTTACCTATTCGACGATCCTTCCATCAGTCTGCTTCTTACATGCGCTTATAATGCATCAGTCAATTTCAGCTGTGCCCATCCCCCCCAGGCAATAGTGGGGCATTTTTCCACACTGTCCATCTCGGGGGTCGGGCATTAGCCTTCCACCCAATTACCCCAGGGCATTTGACCATCTCACTTTTTTTCACCCTACAGCATCGTCGCTTCGTTAATGACAAATTCATCGGCAAATACAGTAAGTTTCGTATTAAATACGTCTAGATTGGACATAAAATGGGACGCTCTACGGGAAACAAGACCCATCTAGGACTTAATTTGGCCTGAATTAGCTTACATTTTACTGAAAGTAAGACGAGAAACGAAGAAAATAAAACATTTTTGACATGTCTGAGCTACCACCCCGGGGCATTTGAACAACTATTTTGTCCTGGCGGTGGGGCCTTTGCCAGTTTATTTTCAAAAAATCCTAATTCCCGGGGATCGGCCCGGGGGGGAAGATGGGTACTGTTGGAATTGACTAATGCATAACTTCCACGTGTCAGAAAGGAAAGCTAATGCCGACAACTAATCGATATGTCACATAAAACAAAGAGGTATTGACGGTCACGCAATCACAACAAGAAACCGCATTCGCTACATTTATTACCAGTTGAAACACTTTCACACATAGTGTCCTGTCTCATTCATGTTCCAGTTTTCTTTTTTTCATTTGTCTACCCATTTTATATTGCGGAGGATGTGACATGAAGCGTGACATTTATTACGTCAGTCACTGATTTCCCGTATGTAAAAGTAAGCGAGAGCATGTGCTCGCCATTAAAAAAATATGTAGCTTGTTGTCGTGAACTCAACGTTGTATTTTCGAGAGGACGTCTTGATACATTGTATCGTTGCAAATAATCGCTATGCTCGCGTGTCCGAATCACCAACATGATTTTCGCGAAGAGGGTTTCAGTGTTGTGACGATCTCGGTGCACAGCTCCGTCAAATGGGTCACCAAGGACAAAAGCAGTTTTCTAGGAATCACTGTTTCTTCAAGCAAAGATCAGGGAGCAGTAGAGATCAACAAACGAATGTTGATAAAAAGTGCTGTGACAGTGTGTTCCAAGTGCCGAATGGCTACAGGAATGGTGTTCATGACACTCGAGCAACTGAAGCAAGTCGTTGCCCTGCAGCCTGCTCTACAACCGCTTCTATCAAAGGCTATTGCGGCACAGTAAAAGCAGTATTGCAATTAGTTTTTGAGGACTGATTGATGAAGACAGTAAACTGAAAACGCACCAGGACGAGATACGAGAGAGATGTTATTACTGAAGGAAATGGGTCAGTTAAAACTTAGCTCAAAATGGAGCTGTAGGACTTTGCTCTTTTACTTTAACAGAAAATTAGACTATTTTTGGTGTAGATATTTCGAGATAATGAATAAAAGAGTGTGCTCTGATAAACAAGCTGTCATTTGTTAAGCACTTCCTACTAACATAGTTATGACTGGTCATAACTATCACACCCGTTTGAAAACAATTTGTATTAATTTTATTTCGTTAAATAAACGTGAATTCAGCCAGCAACCAGGTACATTAAATCAGTTTGTGGAGTCATTTTATTAGTGAATACTGGTTGTACACCAATGAACCAGAAAAGATAGACTCTTCAGGTCACCAAGATTGCAGTAGTTTGATTTTACATTCGTCCAGACACTGACTATCCTAATTATAACCAAGTGAACATGTATTTTTCCTGAGAACTTAGGTATCGGCTAACGATGCTAGCTCCTCTTGGCAATGCAGAGGTATTACATGCTACCGTCAGTGTATAAAACATTCAAAATAGTGAACATTCCGCAACGCTGGGCACTGATTAAATTTGCATATTTTCCAGCATATAAATAAGTAAAAAGTCATCCATCTGGATGCTAACTACTCAGTTTAGAAAAATATCAGTCCTTGAAGGATACATTTTCAATTAAAAATGGCGAGAATCTATTCAGACAAACGCAACTTTCAACCCTCGTACCTATTGCAGCTACGCTTAGAGAAAAAACGTCCTTTTGATGTGTGTTAGAGTTCATCCCTTGGATCACCTCCGCTGAAGAAGTGTTGTCCACATTTTCTGCAATATCTGTCTTGAATTACCGCCACGCCGTCAGCAAAGTGAATCTCAACAGGTTGTTCAGCTTCCACTATGTCATGTTGTCCGTCAGCGCAAGGAGTAATCTTTTCCACTCGATACGAATCCGCCGTTAAAATGACTCTAGAGTAGGCCACCTCATGTCTGAACTCTTTATAAGTCTTTCGAACTTTCTTGAGTCCTACAGCTTTGCCACCAGCTTTCAACACAGACCTCACTGGCTTCTTTACAACTTCCCTGAACACTTTCTTTAACAGTGGCATCGCTACTTTTCTGAGCACGTTGTTTTCAAATTTGTGCAGGACCTTGCCAATGAATGCAGAACTTTCATCCGGTGTTGAGACAAGAACTAGCAAGCCACATGAACTAAAACAGCGCACGTGGAGGTCCCGATTCTGACACAACTAGCCAGCTTGTAGTTGAAAGACTGCGCAAGCTGTCCTTATATAAAAGGATGAAACGCTTGAAAAAAGTATGATGTGGTTTCAAGGGAAAATTCCCATCACCCTAGTCACCATGGAGATCAAATGATTGTTGTTTTCTGTTGTTCTAAGAAATGCAAGCACATTTTTTAGGGTCACGCCACGCTGATTAAATATTCATTAAAAACAGTACCGAATTCGGTGAAAACGTCAAGACCATGAATAATACCTGGCTAAGTTACTTTGATTTTATACCTAATCTTATACAATATATACTGATGCAATTGAAATAAGATCTTTAAAAGTTGGGAAATTAATTACAGACAAAGAAGTTTTCAAAGGTGCTTAATCATTCGAGAAAAGGGAAAACTCCCTGATGAATCACGTCATACCCGGTTCTAAGAATGCATCGATCATCTGAATCATGGCGTCTCGTGAGCTTGTACCCGCCATGTTTGACCCAGAGACAAAGCAAGTTTACTACAATCCGCAGTCACAGTCGCAGGCTAGCGCCGCTAACAAGGATTTGGTGGTGACTGTATTTCAAGACGTCAAGGTAGAGTCGAGTAGGGAAACAAGTAAATCGGAGAACTTTGGTTTAAGCGGAATACCTACGTTGGGAGTGAATTTTAACAAAGTTAAAGTCCACCAAACAAAACAAGAAATTCATCATCAGGCCCACATAGTGATAAAGATCCCGGCCGGGGAATGTAACGAGGGCATTAAGCAAGCATTCCAGCTGGCAAACAATGCGCTTCATGGTGGATCAAAGCAGAACAAGATCAACTGACCAATAGCAGCTTCGATGAACGGAGGTCTTCTTGGAAGCTGATCGAATGAAGTTATATAATGTTTACGTGCTTGTAAGTCTGAAGTGGAAGTATTTTGTTAGTAATTCTGGAAATATTTGAATGAAGGTCAATCATGTACTACAAAAAACATTTTTTTATAACAACGCTTGAGGCTGGCATTGGCCAGAATTTTAAGGAAATGTTAAGGACGCACTGGATGCAGTTTGGTCTAATTAAATGTGTGTTAGGAGAGAAAATCAATAGCTTATTGAAGTTGCTATAGTTTTGAGGCTCTCGTTACTGAATAACCTGAATTGACTATTGGAACTTTTAGCACGCGTAAGAACAAGCTATATTTAGCCTAGTTGCCAGACATTGTATTCAATTGTTCTTATATAAGATTATATTTAACCGCATTTTTCGCAGTCCATTATTGCACATGTAAACAGTTTAACGTATAATGGTTAGTCATAAGTATATCAGGGAATTGCCAGTCATTCGTTCGCTTCCAGACACGAGGACGCCTCGATTTAAGGAAGAACGAATCAGTGTTACGGGAGATTTTGCGTTTCACTTTAATACGTTTGGCAAGTGCGTTTCAATAGCTTTGCATTGGAATAGAATACATAATCAGGCAGTAACAATAGCTCAGTGTATGTTTGATAGGAATATTTAATTAACTCAGCATGTGGACACGAGAAGTTGTCTCCTTCGCATTAACAATCGATTTGATATGTGTTTCATCGCTCGATATTTTACTTGTTTTCGCTTTTGCTGCTTCGTATTTAGCTGCTTATGTTATGTAATTTTCGCTTATAGTCGTTTGCTAACATTACAACCCAGCATGACTTTTTCAAACAAAAGCTCTTATTTTAGTTTATTCTAGTTAGACATACGGCTTGTCCATGTGTAACGGTACATTGTACTTTGTTCGACCTGTAATCTAACGACTCAGCAATTCTTTTGAGGTCTTTTGATGTACCTTCTTTTCCGCAATCAAAGCTCAATATTCTTTGTTAAGGATGTAGTCCGGAAAAGTACTCTCCTTATAAGGAACTCTCAGCAATTAAGCGCACGTGAAAGTAATATATTCTTAAGTAACATGTTTTGTTCTGTGCTCGTGAGATTGCATCATCAAATTTTGTAAACGAAAGATTATCAAATCGAATGTGGTTTAGCATTGTCTGCACTCTTATCCGTTGTCGACAAGAGTTTTTACCACAATTGTTTGTAATATCGGAATCTGATTGGCTAATTTTCCTTTGTCGATAAGGGTCTAGACAACGCTGCTCGCGTCAATCAGCGCGAGGGAATTTTGACAGTTATAGTAAAAATTTTCTTTGACGTTGATATTGTGGTAAAAAAGTACTTTGACCTTTTGTATTCGGTAGGGATATATATAAGCACAAAGTTTTCAATTGTAAATCGGTTGCATCAGTTGCATTCAAGGTTACGTTCTGTTTGCGAGCTTGGTTATGTTGGTGAAGATCGCACTGCTGAACAAACCTATGCTGGAGTGAAGATTGTCTATTCTCTGCTGTTCGACGAGTTCCTGTTGGCCAGATCCCTGTACCTAAAAGTGGTGACGAATTCTGTCTTGCAAGCGAGTGAGTGTTCTCATGCAAGCTTAGCTCTCCCGATACATTGACAAGTCGCCGTTGAAGTCTATTTTTGTCCCTCCTTTGCCCTCGAGCAGGAAAAACCCATCGTCACATGAACATGCGTAGTACAGCCGGCTAAAACCCGAAACACCTGAATACATACATGTATTCTGCATACAATTCATGTTATTAGTGGACGTCAACTCCTGGCCCAGTTTTAGCAGCGGTTTTTATCTCCTTCTAAGTGATCATTCGATCACATACAGCCGGCCAGTGAGCCTCGACTGAAAATGAGACATTCTTATCAGGAAAGGGAGTGACCGGGTGTGTATGTGAAAAGGCTAAAAAGTTGTTTGCCTTTATATATTGTAATTAAAACTGCGTCTGGGGGAAAACAGAGTAACAGGACTGAGATAGGGCTAAGTTGTCCCTTATTCTTATAATTACTTTTGAATTATCTCATTTCCATAAATGATAAAGACCTCTAACATAGACCACGAACAGTGCCTTTTTTTATAAGGGATAGTGCAGCAACTTGCATGTAGGATGGAAAGACTGACGGGGTGGGGGTAGTATAACCACAAATAAGGCACATCTCAACCTCACCCCTGGGGTTATGGGTACGGGGGGGTAGGGGTCAGGGATAAGGGACCGGGAGCCCTGTGGACAGACTCGACCGACTCCCAAAGTGAAGCGAGCCGAGCGCGGTCTGGGGAGGAATTTGCCCTGTGCCACACACAGGCTAACCACATTCTCGTCCTCGAGCTGTGCTCCCTTGGCGATTTTTCATGCAGTGGCTTCATCACAAATTAAGCAGTAGTAAATAGGTAAGTACATTAGTAGAATTAACACTAATGTTTTGCAAAAAGCCGTTGGAAGCAAACTCAAGCGTGAATGTTGAAATCGCTTGGCAAAAAACCCGAAAAGCTAAGCTTCACCTTCAGCAGAAGATTATAAACTCACTCACATGTACCTCGTGGATATTAAATACAGTTAACTCCAGGTAACTTGAAGGTCGCGTTAACTCAAACTAAAATTGATTTCTCCAGGATTTACTCCATGCATTACTGTACTCAACTCTCGATAACTCGAACCTCTCGCTTTTTTAAACTCGAAGTGGTTTTTTGCAGTTTTTTACCCTTCAGGCGATGAACGTGCTTGCCTTGTCGTACATGGAGAGTTTCTTTAATTTGTGGGGCATTTATAAGTTGACGATTTCAAATCTAACGTGTCAAAGCTCTCTAGAAAAGGCTATTTCTGTAAAGAATAATTCATTGCGACTTCAGTATTAGTACACTGTACAAAATTGCACTGCAGTATCACACCATGATATTTTATATGTTCTTCGACTTCTTCCGGTTTGCAAATGTTTTGTTCAGTACTGTATTCTCTTCAGATCTGCTTTGTTTGATTTTCATAGCAAAATATTGTTCCGTCTTCACTCTTTCTTCGTAATAAGCCGTAATTAACCCCAAACATCAAAGAACAGATTCTCCTATCTTGTCTCATACGTTTCTTATGAAAGAACTGGGGAGAGGTCATTGAAATATCAAGAGAATTCACTTTGGGTGATGATAATTCTTTAATTCTCATGACGTCATGTGTTGAATAAGCATTGATATTACATGGAGAAATTTTAGGGGCCCCATGATATGGGATGGTAGATTTGGACACAAACTTATCTTCCTAAACCTTTTTTTTTATTTTTACAAATAAAAATTAATACAGTCGACTCCCAATAACTCGAACCTTCAAGGGAAATTGAAAATGGTTCGAGTTATCGGGAGTTCGAGTTATCGAGGGTAAAATTATAAGGAAAATGACCTGAAAGGAAATGAAAATTGGCTCGAGTTAGTGGGAGGTTCGAGTTAGCGAGGGTTCGAGTTATCGGGAGTCGACTGTAAGTTGTTCTTTTGTCTAAACATAAGGGAAGCAGTTAAGGAATAATAATATGTAATGTAACGTTTTTGATTGCAGATAGTGTAAGACAAGAATTTCAAAGGAACAAAGAAAATGGATGGGAAATCAAGAGAGTGGCTGGAACTGTATTACTCCCCGAGTAGATGGAACAAACGTATGTCTGCAGATGCTGTAGTTGCGAATCATGTGAAAGTATGTAGCGATTACAGTAAAACTGCACAGCAAAATCTGAAAAGTGAACTGGATGTGTCATACAGTGCAAACAAAGCCAAGATGGATATTTTTTATCCCACAACCACAGACCTGGATAATTCACCAGTCATTTTGTTTTTTCATGGAGGTTACTGGCAGGAAGGGAGTAAAGATATCTATAGTTTTGTCAGCAATTCCTGGACACAAGCTGGATGCATTGCAGCAATTGTTGGTTATAACCTCGCACCAGAAACTAGCATAGATGACATGATCACTGAAACCCAAGCTGCAGTAGAATTTGTTGCTAAGAAGTTCCCTAAATCAAAGATGTATTTATGTGGCCATTCTGCAGGAGCGCATTTGTGTGCCATGATGACAGTGGCAAATTGGAAGAATAGTATGTTTGTTCCGCAAGCCATCCATGGTATGTGTCTTATTTCTGGAGTATTTGACCTGGTGCCATTAATTAACACTTACGTCAATGATGCATTGACTCTGGATGAAAGCTCTGCTGCCAGACTCAGCCCTCAGTTAATTCTAAAGCAGGAGTCTCCCACAATTCGCTCCCCCACATTGGTTGTGGTTGAAGAGCATGGGTCTCCAGAATTTACTCGGCAATCGAAAGAACTTGTCGATATCTTGAAGAGTCACGGTGTGCAGTGTTCCTTTGTTGAGCTTCCTGGAGTGGATCATTTTAATGTTATTGAGAACATGGTCAATTCTGAGGACCATCTTTGCAAAGAAATTTTGAAATTTGTTCATGAAAACTCTTCAAACCTGTAAGAATTAAGGTGGTTGGCTTTTTATTCTACTAGAAGTATGAAATATAAAGGTTGGCTGATTAGGTAATCTTTTTGTATATGTTGTGGCTCAATTTTATCCTTGGTTTAATTTTTATTTCCCTTTGTTTTGGGGTATGGTAATGTATGATAATGAGTTTAAAACAATGGGAAATAAAAATTAAACCAAGGATAAAATTGAACCACAACATATACATGGTATCAATAATTCATATTTACATGCTCTTCCATCAAGCCATGTTTTTTAAACAACAATTATCTAACTAAATTAATTACATGTATCAGATTATTCTAAAGCTATAAAAACCATCCTTTATAAACTATCGTTAAATTAGATCAAGATTAAATACATGTTTTAAAAGAGCTAAGAGTGAATTTCAACAAAGTCGCCATTTAATTTGGATTGCAAATCTACTGGATCACTTGAGCTTAGAGTAAGACTTGTGTCCTCGGCATACATTCTTGGGACAGAGTATAGGGGGGTCTAAAACTGTACTGCTAAATTCCGGAAATCCATCCCAGACAACATCAACCACTTCTTATGTGCTTGGACTTAACTTAAGGCTGGTTTTCACTAGCGACAGAGTCGGAGTCGGAGTCGTAATCAGAAGCGTAGAGCTTATGATCTAGTGAAAACAGCTTTGCTTAAGCGGAACGTAAGCGACGGAGTCGTAAGCGGAGTCGGAAGAAAATGGAAACATTCTGATTCTTCTGACTCCGATTCCGTCGCGCTTATAACTCTGCTTACGACTCCGATTTTTGATTTTGACTAGGTCATAAGCGCTCTTATGACTCTGCTTATGACTCCAACTCCAACTCGGACTCCGTCGCTGGTGAAAACCAGCCTTTAAGCAGGATGCAACTACGGTAACTAAACTTTAATATGTGACTGGCAATAGATACTCTCTTAGACTTTTTTTTCAAAATATCACCCAATATGCCACTCTGTAAATTTGAGTTGAAGTCCATGTCCAGACTGCACTGGCTTCCAGTCAAGGCCAGAATTGATTTCAAAATCCTAGTTCTTACATACAAAGCGCTTAATAATCTGGCTCCAGATTACATATCTGAACTCTTTTGCCCATATCTACCATCACGCCCATTAAGATCTGCTGACCAAAGGCTCTTAGCTACTCCTCGCTATAACACCAAGACATATGGAGCGAGAGCCTTCTCTGTCTATGCTGCCAATGCTTGGAACTCCTTGCCGCTTCAAATAAAGAAGTCCGAGACATTGAACTCTTTTAAATCTTCAGTTAAGACATATTTATTTCGTAAATTTTGTCAATTAGAGTAGGTCTTTTTTAATGTGACTATGAAGTTTCTTTTATATATATATGTATTTTTCTCACATTTGTAATTGGCATTTTTATAGAGTTGTAAAGCATTGAGACTTAGTGTAATGCTTAATTATATATTATTATTATTATTATTATTATTATTATTATTATTATAATAGTATGTATATTGTGACATTAGAGATGGAGATTTAGAATTGCCTTTACATCAAACAAGAAACAGCTGAAGTTTAAGACATCACCTAGTTATTTATCCTGCATTTGCGGCTTGTTGTTTTCATTTTCTCAGTAAAATTAAGTAGTTTCGGTTGGCAACCAAGGTCAGAATCATTTTGCTTTATTTTCATCTATGCACTTATTTTTTCAAGAAAACAAAAACGTGAATCTCACATTTGCCATTTGCCGTCAACGTGAACGTTAAATATCCAGCCTGTCATCATCCAGATGTGAGATTGTCATTAAAATACTATTAAGTATTAAAATACTTTTATTACCTGTATTAATAATGAGTTACACTTACACACATGTCTATCATGTATGGTTATTATTAACATTTGAAACTAAGTGGGTTTTTCAGGCTTTCTCTTCGCAAATGCTTAAGTTGCTTATATAACTGCGATGACCCTTCACTTATTCATTCTTTCTTGCATAGTTCAAACGTATGAATTTTCATATGTTCAGTCTCATCTCATCACCTCTACGGGTATATTACAAATTCACAATATGACCAGCTTCCAGTTGGCTTGAATTTTTGGCCATGGGTTCGAATCCCCTTCAAGCCTGCCTTTTTTCAGGCTTTCTTATTGCAACTGCTTAAGTTGCTTATATAACTGCGATAATCATTCACTAATTCATTCTTGCTTGCGCATTTCAAATTTATGAATTTTCATACATTCACTTTCATGGTGTACTTCTGTATGTAAGATTCTTTAAGGTCTGTGTTGTTTGTCTGCACGTCTTGTTTTGCAAAATAAAAGTTAAAAAAATATATTTTGCTGGCTATACACTAATAATTATGCATAACTATGCATCTTTAATGTTCATGGCTTTGACAAATACTTTTTATTTTACAATCTTGCTGGACATCTCATGACATGTGATCGTTTTATATCTGCTAAAGAAGCACATCCTGTTGAGAATATAATAATGAACAATATCAGAATTAATTCCAAATCCAGAAAGGTAAAGGCATACTCATTGTGGTTTTCACTTTTAGGCTAAGAGCAGCTAAAATTCTGTTGGAAAGTATAATAATAATTTTTTGCAACTTAAATAAAACAAAAATAAACACTCAATTACTTCATTTTGATGTATCAATAATTATTTAGTTTTGTGGAGACTGCTAGCAATCTCTTCCTTCGCCTATGTTTGAAGCACACATCGGTTCCTCTCTCTCACTAATCTCTCCTCGTTCTCTTTTCAATTTGCATAATTTTAATGTCCCTTTCACACGAGTGAGCTGAGGAAAAAAGTACAACTGTGCTCACAGTCTGCAAGTTCTGCAGCTTAGAGCAATTGAATGAGCCCTCAAACCCCTGGAAATGCAACAAATGTGTAGTGGCAGTGCACTGTAGCCTTTCATTGCAAATACAGTAATGGGTGTCCTCCATTATCTATCTTTTCTCCCCACGTTTGTGGCTTTTGAATTGGTAAGTCCACTGCTGCAGAAATATTCCAACAGCAGGTAATTTAATTCACTTAAAAAAAGTTAAGTGTTTGTCACTCAATTTTCACTGTTCTCATATTGGTTTGGACCACCTCTCCCATCAACCCCTCTCCCCCTCCCCCTAACACCCAGCTAGCCTTTGCTCACCTTTGCTGCCTATAACCAACAATGTACATAATTTATTGAGAGGGGTGGTGTTTTCATGTAGTGATATTTGTTTTTCAGTTATGTTAAAAAAACAAAATTTGGGATTTTTCTTCCATTTCCACAAATTCCAGGGACTTAACTACATTTATATTCATTTGTTATAAAATAATGATGCGCACCTGACAAGATCATTGCTATTTTGAACTCTTCTTTAAGAATTTCCAGGACTTTAAGCACACCTTCCTCACCCTACAAAAATATTTGATGAAAAAGGCACATAAGACTGAAGCAGAAAATGAGCTCAGCAGGAGACCTGAATATGCCATTTCCGGGATGCTTTGACCCTCATAATTTATGAAAGCAAGGCTTTGTGCATAGTTTTTATTATTAGTTTTCATTCATATGCAAACAAAACTAATTTTCACATGAAAAGCTTTGCACTTAGCCTACAAGGGGCCCAAGCTGAAGCTGTGAGCAACGATCATCTTACATAATATTTAGTGGTCATGATGCAAATAAGATAATTTGTATGCAAATATTTATCTTGTCCCCGTACTTTTCTTATAAACGTACTGGGGAGAAGTTATTAAAATATCAAGAAAATTCACCTTGGGTGATCATATCCTTAATTCTCATGACCGCAAAGGTTGAATAAACATTGATAATACAAGGAGAAATGCTGATCACTGTTAGGGCTTAAAGGGTTAATGAAAATGGCTCAAATGGCAGTCACCATCTTTTCATTTTTTCAGACCTTTGTGTTGCATGCATGTATAGCATCTAGTCAGCTTTTTTGTAGCTAGGAGAATATTTGTCTTGGTTTCTTGTATAGATTTGAAGGAGCTACATGTAAGTGTTTCTCTAAACTAGGGCTTGTTCTTGGAATAAGACCATCATCACCATCATCATCATCATCATCACCGCAATACAGTGCAGGCAGAGACTACCAACATATAGCGGAAGCTAATTGAGGCGGATAGAAAACAAAAAACAGGTTACACTATTTCATACATTACAGGTGAATTGAAAAATATAAAGCAACTGATTTGATAGCAAATTAGACGGCAGCCAATGAGCAACTCAATAATTAAATAAGATACATGTTTATAGTGTTTTCACTCACTGGTTTTTCCTTGAAAATCCATCAATTCATGGTCAAAAAAGTTTTCTCCATGAGCAAAATCTTCTGGTAAATGATGAATATGTGCCATATTCCTAACACATCATAATGTCACTTAAACATTTTGAAGTTACTTTTCGAGATGTTTTCTTATTAATTTTGGGAGAAGATCTGCATTAATAATGAGATTAAAGATTGGAGGATTTTGCCTCATACTATTGGAAGGTCTCTGAATGGAAAAATTAATATTTACCACAACAAAATAATGTGTGCCCCATTTATTACCTTGTATGCAATTCCCCAGATGGCTGGTCGACCAATAAAAACAGCTCGAGCCCCCAAAGCCAGAGCCTTGAATACATCTGTACCTGTCCTAATTCCACCATCGACATACACCTCAACCCTTCCTTGAACGGCATCTACTATCTCTGGCAGAACATCAATCTATAACAATTGAAGGAAAAAAGCAAACTTTTCTTTTGATTTATCCATTTCATTAGAGGATGACACTGACTTAATAGCTTATGCTTTCAACGGCAAAGCAGTTTAATATATATTGCATATTTAACAAATCAACGGCAGTTTTCTATGGTTTTACTCTTATAGATCATAACGAAAAAATCACGTCAAAAAATGTTCAAAACTCAAGTGCTGAAGTCCTCACTGCTCTGTCCATAATCTTAGGATGCTTGTGGGAGAATATGATATTTCGGGTGGTTGACAGAATGTCTATAGCTTTAGCGCTTTAAAACTGTATTTTATTATTATTATTATTATTTATTATTATTATTATTACTATTATCCATTATTATAATAAAAAATTATTATTAATATAATTATTATTTTTATTATTATTATCAATCATAATTATTAAGACACTATGATCTTTAATTCATAATGCTTTAGAAATACACAGACAAGTAAATACTAGCTATATAATGTTCCGATGTTTCGGCAACGTCATGACGCCATTCTCACTTGTATTATTCATTCCTTGAGAATGGCGTCATGACGTCAGTGAAACGTCGGAACATTATATTGCTAGTTTTACTTGTCTGACTATGATCTTTGGCAATCATTTCCTTTTTGGCAATTATTGGAATAATAGCATATGCTTACAGTTGCGGGAACATAGTCCAACTGTCTTCCTCCATGATTTGATACAATGATTCCATCAGCTCCATGCTCCACAGCCTTGACGGCATCATCAGCTGTCAAAATTCCCTTCAGAATAATCGGAAGCTTGGTGATGCTTTTCAACCAGTTAATAGTTTCAAAAGTAATTGATGGATCAAAGAGGGACTTGGCAAAAGAGTCAAAAACAAAGCCAGAACTATGTTGTTTATTTTGCTCAAAGTTTGATGATTCTTTGGCATCTGCAAGTTTTGCCGATTCAATATTAGGAATTGTCATAACATAGGGAAGTACCAACGAATGATTTCTGACATCACTAAGCCGTTTTCCTCTCACAGTTGCATCTACTGTCATTACAATTGCTTTGTATCCTTCCTTTTCTGCATGTTGCACAATCATTTTGGTCATTTCTTGAGAGCTGAGAACATAAAGTTGCATCCACTTGAGTGAATAAGGAGCTGCGGCAGCAACATCTTCAAGTGCTGTGGATCCCATAGTACTAAGAACCATGCAAGTACCTGCCTTAGCAGCACCTGAAAAAAAAGAATTAACCCTTTAAGGCCAGACAGTGATGAGTATCAAATTTTTCCTTGTAATATCAATGCCTATTCAACCCTTGAGGTCATGAGAATTAAGGGTATGATCAATGATGAAATTTCTTGACATGTTAATAACTTCTCCCTAGTACTTTTACAAGAAAAGTACGGGGACAAGATATATAGGAGAATTTGTTTTTTGATAGTAGGGGTTAAAGGGTTACTGCATGGGCAAAATTTTCAGACTTTTTGCTCATTATTTTTTATATCTTTATAAGCATTATAAACACAGCTTTTATAGTTGGCCAAAAAAAATACCAGAATTTTTTTGAAAAAGTGGCAGATCTGAAGTACTTTTGAGTAAGTTGGTAGCCTTATGGACAGTCTGAGCTCATGTTAGGAGAGAGCAAGGAATAATTTTAAAATTAGTTTTACATGACCTTTGAGTGCAAGCAACATTGAGTTATGGGTGGTAATTGAGAATTTGAGCACTTTACGAGACTTTGTATGGGGAATAAAATATTGCAGATCCTCATGAATGTAATACAAAGCTATATGTCAACATTTATTCAATAAAATGACTCTCTGGTGTATTCTTATATGGTTTGGAGTTATTCAGCCATTTGGGACTTTCTATGACACCACTGTTATTTCCGAGATGGAGCCAAGCCTGCACACTTGGGAACGTCCACTCAAAGGCGGTTTGCATCTCAAAAATCCATATGAGCAGCAATGTTTTGTGCACTGCTAAGCCCCCATGATTTGTGGACCTTGGTAAATGTTTTGACGGCAAAAATTTGGCTAAAAAAATGAACACTTCTTGCATCCACTTCCATGATTGCTTCTTTCTGCAAGTACTGTCCAAGAATTTTGAAACTGGACATGGCTGGTGGTGAGGCTCAAAGTTCTCTCTATATGAGATGGTCCCAGGGGGGGGGGGGGGACACTCCGGATTTCAATAGACGGGGATGACTGCGTATCCCGGCCGCGTTGTCATTCTGCATAATGTAATTGTTGAAACAGAAGATGTCCTTGGGTGTCTTGAGTGTTGTTGGAACAACTACCAGATGCGGAAAAGATTACTTAAGATGGTATGATGAATAAACAAACACAAACATTCAATTTCTAAATTGTTTTTATTTTTTGTGTTATATCATTTAACGCTTTCTGAAGATTTTTAAGGCTCGGAAATTCGGCATGGAACTTTTGGGGTTAATTTTTGGTCTAGGGATTTTTTTGGGTTTTGAGTTTTGCCCCCATTCGATCATCCCCGTCACTTGAAATCCAGTGTACCCCAATGGGGAGATGGTACAGTGACAAAATAGGTACTATAATTCTTAGGCATCTCTACCTCTGGCAGTTGCTCTTTCACCATCAGGATGAGCAAGTATTTGAGTTGCTGTTGGTGCAATGGCAATTGGCATAGAGATCCTATCTCCAAGAATTATTGTGGAAAGGTCCACTTGAGAAATGCCGCGAAGAACTTGTGGTCTGATTCTTAGCCTGAAAACCGTAGGATTGAGCATGTACTAAACTACAGCTGTACTTTAATAATAATAATAATAATAACAATAATAATAATAATAATAATAATAATAATAATAATAATAATTATAATAATTTTTTTTATAAAATTAAATTTTAAAAATGAAATATATCTTTATTAAAATATTCCACACAAATTGCTATTTACACGTTAAAAGTATATATAAAAAAGAGCTATTAGAGACTATTTTCAAGCACAATTTCAGAAATAACTTTTTTTTAATATTTGATTGCGAAAAGAAAACGAGACTACTTTCAAGTATAATGTTTTTGTAAAGTAAAAGAAAAAACAAATGTCATAAAGTTAAAAAAAAATGAAATTCGGCATTTTAAAATCAGCTCCACTTGATTAAAAGAAAAAAAAAAAGCAAAAAACAAAATATATAATACTGACTTGAAACAGGTCATAACATCTTTTGAGGCGGAAAGTGAATCTGACCTTGCTACTTCCCATACCCTTACCTAAAATATTCTCAATGATATGGTTCCACCCCTTTCCAGGTAACTTCCACTTTTCACACTTTGCAAATTATCCCTGTTTCCAACTCTTTTATCTCCTGCTGTCAACCACTTGACTCAAGTGATATTGTGCAGTTCCAGAAAAATCCATACCCACCCCATGGAAGGTCATCAGAAATTCCTTAGGGGAGCGGGATCCAAAAGTCAAAATTTTTAAACTGAAATTTCTAGGGGGAAGGGAGGGGGGCGGGTTCAAAATGGAAAACCTTCTATGAGAGGAGTATAGACATTTTTTGGAACTGCACATTTAAAGAGAAAAATTATGCAACTATACATGTAAGCTAATGGTGAAATGGGGAAGGTGGTGATTAGGCATAGGAAGGGATTTGACAGCATTTGGCCATAATAGGGATCTTACTACCTGCCCATAATAGGGACTTTTGACTATTTCAAAGGACCTTCTAAAAACATTTGAAGATGTTTAGCGACTCTACAGACCCATTGCAATTGCCTTACATTGGGACATTTGAACAAAGAAATCTTAGATAGCTTAATTCAAATACCCTCCATTTACCTGGCCTCTCGATCTTGTACTGAGGAAACATTGAAAGTCAGTATGCACAACTCCAAGGGTGCAATTTTTGTTGTGCATACCACTACCTCCCACAGGGGATCTAAATCTACATATACATTGGGGCATTACAAAAATTTCCTGAACCCCCCCCCCCTCCTACCATAGAGGGTGGTTTCTGTCAAAAGGGTTGTCTTCCTCGTTTTGCTTATACAGATCATAAAACCACAGCTCACTAATTACGAAAAAAAAAAATCAGACACGCTAGCCATAGCTTACTACCCTCACTGAAATAATTGCGGGTTTCAAGGGTTTTGTAGTCGTACCTTTTAAATGCCTCTAAGTTTTCCCTCAACGTATGTTCGTCGTTTGCTCCCCCTGCGAAAAATTCGAATGCGTGTTTTGGCAAGTGTTTCCTCGCGTAGTCTTCAAAATCAGCCAAACAAACAGGATCCGCCATGCTTTACTAATGGTTGAATCGGACAGAAAAAGATTTGTACTTTATGTAAAACCACTTGTATTGTCCTCAACTTCAAACGGTTTCAACATTTTCACTGAAAACAAAGGAAACGTGAATCGCCGGATTTTGAATGAAAGTTTAAAGCAATTTAAATTTGATTCAAAACCCTTTTAGCAAGCTTTCAAATTTTTTTTTACACTTTCAACAATGTTGAACGACCTGTTCAAACGCAAAATTTGGCCGCTCGCAAAAATTACACGGGTGCTCGCTTGCTCGTGCTCGCAAATTTTTTGCAACTGCTCGCATGCTCGCATTCTCGTTAAGACCGTTAACATGTGCTCGATTGCTCGAAATTTCGTTAATCCACCTTTGTAGTTATTTTTTATACATAGAAAAACGATAAATCAGTAATGATATGGTTAAATCAAAAAGGTTGAACATCCTTACCTCTGGCTTCAGTCTTTCTTCAACTGAGTTCAGCCTGTAACTATTGTTCTGTTTTGGGGGTGTCAGCCAGATTATCAGCTATTACTTGGCGTAAAACAACGTATCCTATTTTAAATAAAAGAGAGATTTCGGCTAGCGGAAAATTTACGAAGTACTCGAAGTGTTCGCTGCTCGCCATCTGTATTTTCTTAAGTGCAGTGCTCGCTGCTCGCAAGAAAAATTTGTCAACTGCTCGTGCTCGCAAAAATAAACATACTGCTCGCATGCTCGTAAATGCTCGCAAAGACCATTCGATACCCCTAACGGTGGAAGAGGAATCGAAAACAACTAAGTTCAAAGGTAAGTTGTAAATAGTTATTTAAAGCTGAGAAAAACGTCAGGAAAGAAAATTCCTAGTAGCCACACATCCAAATTTACAAACAAACCACAGAATCGACTGGGGCTCTTCCAACTGCGTTATCTACAGTAGAAATTATTATCAACGACTCACTCTGGAAAGCAGGTTTACTAACTTAGAACAAACGTCACTCAACCGTTGCCTACTCACGCGGATGATCTTCATATGGTAATATCATTTTTATTAGCCTTAACTAGCGGAGTGGTCCTAAGCTCTTAATCGTCGTAGGACTTGTCCTTACATACGCAACTTTTTGTAACGGGAATAAAAGTGGCAAGAGCCTCACCATTAAAGATGAATAACATTTGAGTTTCTTCTTGTTTCTAATCCTCCTTTGTAATATAAGTTTATTGTTTTTTATGTATTGTATTGAATCTCGTTGTACGTGTGAAAAATAAAATTGAATTGAATTGCACACTGATTGCCTTATTTCATTTTTTGCGTTTTCTTAGGTCCGTCATCAAGAGTATCCAAAGACCCAGGAGATTTGCCTGCAGCATTTTCAATGCTGGAGAAGATAAAAATGCCGAGCAACACAGGGTGTCTATCTGGCTACTCGTATTTTGAGGATAGGACCATAATTTTTGGTCAGGGATAGTACATGTAGTTTGAATGGTATAGTCTTATCGCTTCCTTTAAAGAATTTGTAATTTCTTCACAAATTTTCATGGAAATTCCCGCCGCAGTTTTAATCGAACAGTCTTTAGTAAAGCCCGTTAGCGTGTTCAATGACAGGAGCTTGTAAAAGAGAGAATGATCGAATGAAATTAAAATTTCGTTTGCTGTTGTTTTGTATCCTGTGCATTTGCATGAACTGCTTCCAAGACGGTAAACACAAAAGCACAACAGTCATATGTTGAGCTCTTTTATGCCCGAGCGGACTCTGAGGCGCTGATTGCTTAAGGAGTAGATAATGTTCTGATCCACTTTGTAAGACACTATCCGGGAATTAAGATGTGGGAATTTCAGTGTAAGCCTATAAATTATTGAAAGGACAAAACTAGAACTAGTTGTCAAAATTGTAGAGCCGGGTTCCACTTTATCTGCAGGGAAAGTGCCGTTCACGCTAATCAATCTTGTAAAAAAGTACAGATAATCAATAATAGTTGGACTCAGTTGAAAATATCTGATGGAAACCTCTTTCATCTTTCTACGCAATTTTTACTTTCGTTTCGTCCGTCATGTGACAGTTTTGTTCCATCTCTCAGTCAGATCATCGTCCATTCAGATGACACTTCCAGTTATTTTCTGCATTTATGTATCACTAGATTTTCCACTTTACCTTTTTGTTTTGGCCGAACTTGCATTGTGCCCGTCTTTATACCATAGGCGAACAACAAATGTTTGCCCAAGTTCGTCCAGACGGATAATGTGTCCTCTAGAATAAAAACGGCCATTAAAACGAATCGACCGGCGTTGTTGTGAGGTGAAATGCACGAGGCCATCAAATGCCTGGCACCCGCAATGGACGATGATATGGTGAAAAATGCCCAACTAATGCACGGGGAGGATACTATAAATCACACCTGACTTAGCTACCTTATTCCTACTTTTTTAGCAATATCTTCATGGCTAAGGTTGAAACAGAGATTTTAACCATAACGCATTAAAACTGCTCATTTGGAAACAATATATAGACAACATATTTTCCATATGGACTTTAAACAGAGAGGATATATAATGCAGTTCATAGGGCAAGCAAACAAACACACACCCCACAATTAAACTCATGGCTGAAATTTCAGAAACAGAAACGACATTTCTGGATACAAACATTTATAAGGGCGAAAGATTCAAAAGCAATTCAGTTTTTGATAAGCACTGTAAATCTACTGAAACATTTCAATATACGCACTTCTCTTACTCCACCCACCAGGGGTCAAAAAAGGCTTCATCAAACGCGAGGCTCTGACACTTCTCAGAACAAACTCTTCTCTGTATTTAACAATCATTTATTGTAACTTGTATTTGAGCCATCCTTTACTGGCTTTCATTCCATCACAAGGAGAGGTTGATACACGTATGTGATGTTGCAGAAATCTAACTTTATAATCGAGGGACTTGCTTGTGATTTACAACGTTCCGTTGCATTTCCCTATTTTTGGAGTAAGGTGCTTAGCTATAAAGTGCCTGCTTCTGCCTTTGTTTACAGAGTGTGAATTCACCAATACAAAACAATAGGGTTAATAATAATAGTAATAATAATAATAATAATAATAATAATAATAATAATAATAATAATAATAATAATAATAACGATAATAATTCTTTATTAAAATATTTCACACAAATTGCTATTTACAAGTTAAAAGTATGTAAAAAAAGAGCTACCAAACACCTATTTATAATTCATTTTGATTAAAAAAAGATAATATTTTCAAGCAAAATTTCAGTAATACTTTTTTTAAATATTCGATTGCGAAAAAAAGGCCCTAACATACCAAGAATCAACAATGTTTATTGTTGAGAATATAAGAAAGTAGTAGTTTTTTCAACTGCTCGTAACCAATTTGCATAAATACAAAATGGCGGCTTGGTTGTGTTCTCTACTGTTTTAATGCTGATTACAGCCAGTAAACAATCAGTGAACGTTTGAGAAATTTTTATGACAACTCAGTTTATTTTGAGAGATCATCTTAAAGGCCGTCTGTTTGAGTTGTGGTGATGGATAAACTGAATAGATCCATGCCGAAGACATAGCAAAGATCATTTCCCATAAGCATAGCTATTCATTCAGTAATCGAAGTGACACTATCGTTAACTCGTGGATATGGTGATGGAAGTGGCCGTTGATGCCATGGGTTTAACTAAAAGTTGCCTTTAATTTCAAGAGATTGGCTACTGGATGCCTGGACCTAGCTGTGTATATAAGCAACAGAGCACTGTCACTCAATTATTCTTATAACTATTCAATTGATAAAGAGGCTACAAAAATATGCTTGTTGAACAAGGGGCATTCCCTGTGTACTTTAAGACAAAATCTTACCTCACCTCAGCATCTTTCGATTTACAGGTGCATAGTGGAGATGAAATGATCTCGAAAAGAGCGAAATCGCTTCGAGCATTCGCTAATTACAGCGACGATTTAGATGGTTTGAGAATGGCAAAACCCTCTACCGTCATAGTAACAGCTGCAGAAGTCCATGTTAAACGGAATGTGTGATATAAAGCAAGAGAAATTAGCCAGGAATCACCTACGTACTTACGTCATGAATTTGCAAGATCGAATTTCTGGGCTGCTACATCGTCAGAAACATTCCAGGTAAAGGTTTTACCCAAAACGGCGCGGCATTTCTCTCAGTGAACGCAGTTATTCCACCGGCTGATCGTGAATTCTGGATTTACCACATGAATTAATGGTAGATTAAGTTGATTCACGCCCGTGATTTTTTTTTTAAATATGTGTCGATTGAATTTCAATAGCCGATAACCCATTAAGAAAAAAACCTATTCAATGGCATCTCGTTGTGAATGGAAACCCGGCATTTAAGATTGTTGGGAAGAATATTGCAAATTACTTCAGTTTTACTTCGGAATGCGCTTTAGCAGATGACCCAGGATTAGAAAACTTCACCGTGAATTACAGAGTAAATCTAAACTGAATAGCTTACAGGTTAACTATTCCTCTAGACTTCCATATTGGTTTAATGCTTTGGTGGATAACGAGGTTGTAAAAATTAAGGTTAAAATATAATCCGGTAAGCAATGTTGTTATTGTACAGCAGCGCGTGTAAACATTCACCTTGTTGTTTGGGTGCGCTTTTCGAAATTTTTTGAAAGAACGTTTATTTTAAATTTTAGTCCCGGCCGAGTCTAGAGTAACGTTACACATCACGCGTACGTTATCTTTGTACGTTTTTCAATGTTCCGCTGTTTATATTTATAAATAAAGTACCGGGGAAAGCATTTGTTATTCACCAGAAACCGTTTCTACATTGGTACATGTGAGACACATCGGTATCTCTCTTGGCCCGCGGGGTCATAGAGTGATTTAGTTGCCAAATTTTCGGTTAAACAAAACTAACCTTGAGGAACTAAAAAAAACTAAGTAAATAAAAAAAACTATAGAAACCTTTCAAATTTTTAAAGTGCTAGTAATGAAAAGATGAAATATGAATGGTTGTAAAACTTCGAAAGTTAAAAGATACACAAAAGACACTTACAAAATTGACATATAAACAGATTAAGTTTCTTCACGGCTGTTCATGTGACTCCGGGTCATGATGACGCTAACAGCAATCGCGACCCCCCCCCCCCCCCCCCTCAAAAAAAATAAAATAAAATAAAATAAAAAAGAATTTGAAAACTTAATTTGTGCCAACCGAGAGTACAAAAGACGAGACCAAGAACTTAACTCGTGGCCTGAAAGCTTATCTCTCGACCCATCGCGAACCCCTCCCCCCACCCAAAAAAAAAAAATTATAATTTGATAACGCAACCGAAAACGTATTTAAACTCGTGCCTAAAAGTACTCGGGCATAAAAGAGCTCAACACATGACAGCTGTGCTTTTCTGTTTACCGTCTTGAATGCAGTTCATGCAAATGCACAGGATACAAAACAACAGCAAACGAAAACGTAACTTGAATATTTTAATTTCATTCGATCATTCTCTCTTTTACAAGTTCCTGTCATTGAACACGCTAACGGGCTTTACTGAGGACTGTTCGAATTGCGGCGGGAATTTCCATGAAGATTTGTGAAAATATAACAAATTCTTTTAAGGTAACGATAAGGTTATGCCATTCAAACTTCTAACTTAGACCGAAAGGTATGGTCCTATCTTCAATACACGAGTAGCCAGATAGACACCCTGCGTTGCTCGGGATTTTTATCTTCTCCAGCATTAAAAATGCTGCAGGCAAATCTCCTGGGTCTTTGGATACCCTTGATAACGGACCTAAGAAAACGAAAACAATGAAATAAGACAATGAGTGTGCAAGAAACTCAAATGTTATTCATCTTTAATGGTGAGGCTCTTGCCACTTTTATTCCTGTTACAAAAAGTTGCGTATGTAAGGACAAGTCCTACGACGATTAAGAGCTTAGGACCACTCCACTAGTTAAGGCTAATAAAAATGATATTACCATGTGTACGTAAATTATGATCATCCGGGTGAGTAGGCAACGGTTGAGTGACGTTTGTTCTAAGTTAGTAAACCAGCTTTCCAGAGTGAGTCGTTGATAATAATTTCTACTGTAGATCACGCACTTGGAAGAGCCCCAGTCGATTCTGTAGTTTGTTTGTAAATTTGGATGTGTGGTTACTAGGAATTTTCTTTCCTGACGTTTTTCTCAGCTTTTAATAACTATTTACAACTTACCTTTGGACTTAGTTGTTTTCGATTCCTCTTCCACCATTTCGGGTGAGATTTCGTCTTGGAGCACAATCTGCGCAAACAGCAATAAAGAGAAACAAGTTATGAAAAAAAAAAAATTTTTAAAAAAATTCGCCTGAGTAGTTTTCGATTCACAGCCTGTACCTTGTCTTTTGCAGCAGACATTCCTGCACAACGATATGGTGTTAACTTCTCGCCTGATTGAAAAATATCAATGCACGCACTTTCGAGGTTAAAAAGTTTGTGGCAACATTAATCATATGTTCGTGTTTTGTGTCATTTGTCTTGTGATTTGTGCAGGACAATATGGGATTTTTTTTTTATCTTACCTTGTGATCACTGAAATGTAAAGTTTTAAGTGTTATGTTACCAGCGTTGCCCGCCAAGATGGGTTTGAAAGCTGGCCAAAAAATTCGAAACTCGAACTTTCGAGGGTAAAACGATTATGGAAGTTTCTAAAATTTCATGTTAGTTGCGTGATGGAATTTTATGCTGTCAGTATCATACGATGGTATTGGATGACATCACACCGAGTGGGTGTGATCACCCAGGTTATTTTTCTGTTGGCTCGGTTTCCTTTGTTCTTTTCGGTTGAATATATTCAATAGCCCCTGTCAATTACCAACTGTCTGAAAAGCTGGGTGCGGCTTTGGTTGTAAAATGGGAGGGCGGGGCTGAAAACAATAGCTGAGGCGAGGGGATTATGACGAGGGTACCGCTCGAATTATTACTCTTATTTAGTAATCTTAAACATTTCAACGAGTTCTTAATCGTTTATTATTAAAGAAAAAATGAACAACATAACTTTTTCTACTACTACTACTACTACTACTACTACTACTACTACTACTACTACTACTACTACTACTACTACTACTACTACTACTACTACTACTACGTAATATGTCAAAAACGAGGGCGAGTGCTTTATCACGGGTTCCAAATACTGAGAAACAGATGAAAGCACGAGGCCGCAGGCCTCGTGCTTTCATCTGTTTCGAGGTATTTGGAACCCGTGATAAAGCACGAAGCCCGAGTTTTTGACATGTCTTCTCAAATGAAACAATAAGAAGTTAATCTCATTAAACTGCAAATGTTTGATCTCAGATGAAAAACATGTTTCATCTCAGATGAAAACCTGGTGGTGTTTCATCTGGTGTTTCATTGGGGTATCAAGATTCATCCACCTGACCGAAATGGAGGTCATTTATTGGCTTTTGACTGCATGAATAATTAATGAGTTTGAGAATAGTAATTCAATAACAGGCGCAACAACAAACTCAAACTCATCTTCTTGTCGACTACTAGTTGGAAGGGAGGTTCTTTCATCGACGACCACTCATTCCATACTCGTACTGTCCCACTGGTAGCTTTCTTTACATTTGCGGGAATACGACCACTAATCCTTTCAGCAAAGACAGTTTAAGAAGTTTTTGGTTAAAAAGACTTCATCTTAACAAACGCTCATCGTTGTTTCCACACGGAACGATAGCCGACTGCACACTATTTCTAAAATGTAAGAGCAGCCGCTCAACCACGTGTAGTGTACTGAATGCAGTGATTATGCAAAGTGACAAACATGTTTACCACGCATACCAGGAGACAAAAGCAATTGTTTATACAAATTGTTGTGTGAATAATCCAAAGTTCAGAAAACAGTTGAGAAAAACATCTTTACGGCTGAAATCTCACTGCCTACTATTGCCATTAAAAAAATGTTATGTACTAGACTTCCACCTTAAGGTCCTTGTTTCTATTAGGAATCCTCACTAACCAAAAAATAAGCATGTTATTGACATGTCCCTCGAGAATATGTACGCCCGGGGGCACGCTACGAGGGGAATATATCACATATCCCCTCGTTCCAGGCCAATAACCCTTACTTACATTAGGGTGCGGCTATTCAAATCATAAAGAACGGGACAAGTCATACTTTCCAGCTGCCTTAGCACAAGTTCGAGTCAGTTTCCGTTCTTTTGTTTTCTTCTTCCTTTTGCTTCGTTTGTGTGTTGATCAAAGGGTGGGATTGTGATTCTTGCTTTCATAATGATGTGTTTACTTAACTGATGTTCGAAGCATTAAAAACATGAACGAGATATTATTATCGTCAACTCGATCGCGAGAATTCTTTGTTGGTTACAAATTAACCCCAGTCCTCACTCATTCTCGTCTTTTATAATTTTCCTGAAAGGGTTTGTCCAATGTTGTTGGTGACTAAAGCTTCAGTGACTATGCCTTATGAAACCCACGTGTTAGGAAAATTAAAAATTTCCATGGCTGCAAAGGGTACAGATTGTATTCTATGTTTTCCTGATATCCTCCCCACATTCAACACATGAACAGCAAAATATCTAAGAATGTGAGAATCCTTTTCAAATTACGCCATTTCTTACCTATAAACACTCTCAAACAGATATATTACTCACTTGTTTTCCCCTACCTCCATTACGGTATTATGAGTTGGGTTAAAACCTACTCAAGCAGATTCTGACCAAAGTTCAAACAAAACAAAGTAAATCAGTTTACGCTGCATATTTTTTTAGCCATAATACAGAAAGCAGTGCACCTTACTCCAAGCTACTAGACATGCATACCCAACATAGATAACCTTCTGCTGGCCCACAAAATCTCACAAAATGAAGCCAATATCCCCGACGAACTTCAAAAACTCAGTACCTAAACAAGGCGTCTGATATTCACTCACACAATACCGGGTATGCCTCAAATCTTAATTTTTATGTACCACGTGTAAGATTAAATTATGGCATCACCAAAATCTGGGAAGAGACTCCTAGCTACTAACATAAATGTTTTCACATTAAGATGGATAATCCATCTGGGACGAATGATCCGTGTCAGGAATAATTCGTGTCTACTGTAAAAAAGGCCAATGGGACAGTTGTTGAAGTGTCTCGGGTGTGTTTAATTTGCATGTGACCAGCAATTGTACTGAAAACACATTTCAAACAAATGGAATGAGTTTACTTCAGGGGTGTGATCGGTTTCAATATTACCCACAACTTAAAATTACAGGTCAATGCTCAAAGTTTCTGTATACAAAAGCAAAATCACAGCTCTGCTCTTATGATGTTGTTTTTCTCTCTTTAATGGCAATGCCAAAAATGTTCCATAGTCACTCTAATCACAATTAAAATCACGGTATGATTTGTCATCTATAGGATTTCTAAATATCGCTGTGCATGCTTTAATTCGTTTTTCAGACAGTTAATTGGCATGTATCAACTCGGTAAAGTGGCTATTTACAAGTAGACAAATTAAACAGATTCATTTATTGGGCGGATAAAATTAAGTGCTCAATGCAAATGCAAAAACGTTTTAAAAATGAATGTGTTACAAATCTTTATTATTTATTTGGTTTTTTTTTAACTTTATACATTCATGCATGGCCAGCATCTTAGCGTTAAGTTTATCAATCATTTTTTTTATATATACGTGAAAAAATAACTGAAATTTTTTTAGAGATTCTGTAAACAACGTGTAGTTCAGAAACCATTACCGGCTGATAATTCCAGGAGATATAGAACGAAAGTTAAACCGAATAAGTGCATTTAGACTAATATTTAGGCAATAAATGCAAGGAAACGGTGGTTTGTTTCAGTAATATTTCGATATAATTCTATATCATCGTCAGACTAGGTGACAATGCGGTAGCTAAAGTTTAAATACTAAAAGGGTGGTAAATTAGCATCAATAGGCACATGAGAATGAAATAAGTACAAAACAAAAAGAGAAAAAAAAAAACTGTCATGAGAATAAGCAGAGTTCGCAAAGCCAATTCTGCTGACAGCAACTTCTTGTTAAGTCTTTCAAATGTAACTGCTACCTTGTATGCTTGTTCATCAGCGCTTCGGATGTTTTTCCAGAAACCATTACCGGCTGATAATTTCAGGAGATATAGAACGAAAGTTAAACCGAATAAGTGCATTTAGACTAATATTTAGGCAATAAATGCAAGGAAACGGTGGTTTGTTTCAGTAATATTTCGATATAATTCTATAATAGTAATAATAGTAATAATCATAATAATAATAAAAATAATAATAATACTAATAATAATAATAATAATAATAATAATAATAGTAATAATAATAATAATAATAATAATAATAATAATAATAATAATAATAATAATAATAATAATAATAAAATCCATAAAATCCATCACACTTAAACAGATCTACACACAACAACCACACTGCAATGGCTAAAACCAGCTGTTTTTCACAAATTGTTAATTTAAGGTAAGGGAACTACACGTTGTTTACAGAATCTCTAGAAAAGTTTCAGTTATTTTTTCATATATATAAAAAAAATGATTGATAAACTTAACGCTAAGATGCTGGCCATGCATGAATGTATAAAGTTAAAAAACAAACAAATAAATAACAAAGATTTGTAACACATTCATTTTTAAAACGTTTTTGCATTTGCATTGAGCACTTAATTCTCTCCGCCCAATAAATGAATCTGCTCAATTCGTCTACTTGCAAATAGCCACTTTACCGAGTTGACACATGCCAATTAACTGTCTGAAAAACGAATTAAAGCATGCACAGCGATATTTAGAAATCCTATAGATGACAAATCATACCGTGATTTTAACTTTTCATTACTAGCACTTTAAAAATTTGAAAGGTTTATATAGTTTTTTTTTTAATTTACTTAGCTTTTTTTAGTTCCTCAAGGTTAGTTTTGTTTAACCGAAAATTTGGCCACTAAATCACTCTATGACCCCACGGGTCAAGAGAGATACCGATGTGTCTCACATGTACCAATGTAGAAACGGTTTCTGGTGAATAACAAATGCTTTCCCCTGTATTTCAATTTGACTGCAAGAAATGCAATTCTATCTAGTGATTACTTATTGCCTCAGCGGTACATCTCTGTATCTATATAGATTTGGGGGAATTAGCGATGTTGGAGGTTATCACTGCCAAAAGATTGTAGGCTTACGCGCAACGCAGTTAAATATGGCCCGAGTATAAGCTGAAAACAGCTTCTTGTTGTTTAAAAGGAGTAGATAATGTTCTAATCCACTTTTTAAGACACTATCCGGCAATTAAAAGGTGGGAATTTCAGTGTAAGCCTTTGAATTATGAAAAGGACAAAACTAGAACTAGTTGTCGAAATTGTAGAGCCGGGTTTCACTTTATCTGAAGGGAAAATGTTCGCTTGTGCCCGTCTTTATACTATAGACAAACAACAAGTGTTTGCCCAAGTTCGTTTAGACGGCGAATAACTGTGTCCTCTAGAATAAAAACGGCCATTAAAACGAATCGACCGGCGTTGTTGTGAGGTGAAATTCAAGAGGCCATCAAATGCCTGGCACCCGCAACGGACGATGATATGGTAAAAAATACCCAACTAATGCACGGGGAGAATACTATAAATCACACCTGACTTAGCTACTTTTTTTCTACTTTTTGAGCAATATCTTCATGGATAAGGTTGAAACGGAGATTTAAAACCATAACGCATTAAATATGACCTCTCATTTGGAAACAATATATAGACGACATATTTTCCATATGGACTTTAAACAGAGAGGATATATAATGCAGTTCATAGAGCAAGCAAACAAACACACACCCCACAATTAAATTCATGGCTGAAATTTCAGAAACAGAAACAACATTACTGGATACACACATTTAAAAGGCGAAAGATTCAGAAGCAATTCAGTTCTTGATGTGAGTAAGCACTTTAAACCTACTGAAACATTTCAATATACACACTTCTGTTCATGCCACCCACCAGGGGTCAAAAAAGGCTTCATCAAACGCGAGGCTCTGACACTTCTCAGAACAAACTCTTCTCTGTATTTAACAATCATTTATTGTAACTTGTATTTGAGCCATCCTTTACTGGGTTTCATTCCATCACAAGGAGAGGTTGATACACGTATGTGATATGTTGCAGAAATCTAACTTTTTAATCGAGGGACTTGCTTGTGATTTACAAAGTTCTTGCATTTCCCCATTTTGGGAGTAAGGTTCTTAGCTATAGAGTGCCTGCCTCTGCCTTTGTTTACAGGGTGTGAATTCACCAATACAGAATAAAAGTTAATAATAATAATAATAATAATAATAATAATAATAATAATAATAATAATAATAATAATAATAATAATAATGGGCGGAGCGCCAAGTTCTAAAATAGGATTTCTTCGTACGTGCCATAACGTAGTGATCTACTGCGCGTGCGCTACATGTTGGCAAAGTCTGCGAGTCTGCAGGTATTCATCATAAGCCGCCATTACGGGACAAAAAACAAGGACGTAAAATTAACACAACGAATATCGTATTCTTAAAAGAAAACAGCTAGTATGTGTGTTGTCTGCTAACTCCTTCCATTGAACGAAACTAAGGGGCAACTTTCCTTTCAGGACGGATATTTTCCAAAAGTTCGACTTCAATTAACCTCAGACATTCTTTTGGCTCTTCTCGATAAATCCCCATTCGGTGTCAAACGTAATCGATAAGATCAGGCCGTAAACACTGAATTTACATACAGCCGAGCAAAACATTTCATTTCTCTGGCCGCAATATAAAAAAAAAAACCGTTCAATTAACTTTAAAGATTCAAGACCATTCCGTGGGTGAAAGGCTTAGGGTAAAGTAGGAAACTAAAACTAAAGCTTCGAAAATAAATTTTTAATTTTTCGGGGTCCAGTGTGAGCGATAAGATCGATTCAACAGAACAAATGTAAACACTGAAAGTTTGCTAATGGACAGTGACAATCAACGCTTGACGAATTGATTTCTTTATTTACGTTCACTTGGATAAAACCAAAATGTGATCCTCACGGGAAAACAGGGAAAAAGGTGAACGCACGGGCACGCCAAATTGACACGCTAAACGTAGAATCTGAAAAAAAAAATCTTTCCTTCGGAGTCGAGTGTTAGCGATAAGATCGATTCATTGGAACAAACGTAAACGCCGAAAATTTGCATATTCATACCAACAACAACTGAGTACCGCAACGCTAAACGCATTTTTATTTTTACGTTGGATAAAGCCAAAATAGTAACTTTAGCACCCGGGCTTTAGCAAAACTGAAAGCCCCTTCCGATGTTACAAAACGTTGAAACAAGCCGTCGTTTGAATGCAGAAAGGCTGAAAACACCGGGAAGAAATCGGTCACGTGCTAGGCAACCAAAATCGTTCACGTGTATCAAGTTTCATCCGGCGACGCGGCATTCAGAAGGAAAATATTTTCGGCGGTTCTTGGAAGGAAAACTGAACGGTTTCTGCTTGCTATTCACTCACCACGGGAGCTGCAGTGTCTTTCCACTTTATAAACCCAGCTTCTTTCATTTAAAGCCCTTTTAAATCCTGGAAACACTCTCTTTTGTGTCATGATATTTTGTCCATTGGCAATCACCCAAAACCACTAAAAGAATGAACGTACACTTCGACCTTTTTGCGTGTTTAATAAACAAATAACTGTAGACATAATTTGAAATAGTTCATTCTTTGGTCACTCACAGAGCGCTTTGATTTTGTCATTAAAGTTCTGTCCTATTCCAGTGATCATGAAATAGATTCGTTGAGTTAACTTTCTGTAAATCGGGTGTTCTGTGAGGTTTGTCTTATCCGCACGCGTCCCATATAGAACGCATGTCTTTTCGCACGCGTGTCATATTGCACGTTCTGCGTGACATTTTGCGATCGTGCGCTGTTACCGGTGAAAAAGCTGGAACATCTCTCATAGAAAGCCCAGAAAAAAAGGGTATCAGGGTGGAAAGGTATTCGCACAAATACCCCTCTGTCGCCAAAATTCATCATTACCACTGGAACCGCAAATACTCCTTTGTCGCCAAAATCCATCATTATCTTAGATGCACCTCATGGTTACAAAATCCGACGTGTTTAGTATTAAAGAGAGTAATGTTTTATTTTGTTTGCGTGACATTTTCGGTCGAACTACATCACGTTTATCGCAAATATGATGCCTTAGACTCTCAGCGAATCTTTTATCGTTCACCTGTCACCAAAGACTGAACTAACGTGCATGCTCAGATACTCCTAATACAACGGCGCCCAAGTAAACGCTCCCACAGCGTCTTGTTATTTTAATTATTATGAATATATTCTTTTTGACTCCTAAATTAGGCTGTTTGCGCTGTGCTGCTTTTTAACTGATTTTAGCATCCAGTTGAGAATTCTGCTACAATAATTATAAAAATGAGAATAATAACGAAAATAATAATAATAATAATAATAATAATTTTAATATGAGAACTCTTTATTAACATATTTCAAGCAAATTGCGATTCACAAGTCAAAAGTAGAAAAAAGAACCATTAAAAACTATTTAAAAACTATTTACAATTCATTTCGATGAAAAAAGAGACTACTTTCAAGCCAATTTTTTTTCTCATTTTCTCAATAATAATAATAATAATAATAGAAATAATAATAATAAAATGATAACTTTATCACAAAACCTCAATTAAAATCCTATTTACAATCAATCTGCTGTTACATAAAATCCAATTAATTCATCAATTGAAAAACACTATTCATTTACAAATTCTAAAAAAGAGAAGTAACTTAACCTTACATAAAAGAAGGGAAAAAGGGATATAATTAATAATTAAAGTTCAAAATTCTATAAAATAAAGAATTCCATCATGCAGAGATATTAAGATCATAAAATCGAATAATAATAATAATAATAATAATAATATTTAATAGTTCTTTTTTCTACTTTTAACTTGTGAATAGCAATTTGCTTGAAATATGTTAATAAAGAGTTCTCATTATTCTTATTAAAAAAAAAAAATAATAATTATAATAATAATAATAAATTAAATAATAACAAATAATAACAATAAATATACCAAGCAAATTGTTATTTACAAGTTAAAAGTTTCTATAGCAGTTTCTATAGTAGTCTAAAAAAGTCCAGCTTGGCCGTTCTCTATTTCGAAATCCCTGTCCTTAACGTCTAAGTTCTTCCTTCTCGGGCTTCTCGATCCTCTTAGGCATAGGAGCGCGCTCCGAAAAATTGCAAAGGACACTTTCACCCTGACCCACGAAATTGTTGTGGCGTAGGTCTCTTGCTTTTTTGCAGATAATAGCTCGGCTAATCTTGAGTGGTATCTCAGGCATTCGTCAGCCATCCCTCCCGTCGTTGTAAACACCAGTGGGGTGAATGTGCCTTGCTCTATTTCTGTGACGCGAGAGTTGTATTTTCGCTTCTTTTCATTTTCATGAATCCTGTAAATTTGCTTGGGGCTAAGATCTCTATACGAGTCCGCATAGGGATGACACACCCCTATATCGAAAGATGCAGCTCTCTGTCTCTCCCAGAAACCCCTACAGTGGACGTCAAGGCATGCGTCAGGCTTGGTTAGTCCCTCTTGGAAGCTCTTCGCCTGTAATAGGTTGTAAAGCCGGTTCAACTTGCACATCATAGCAAACCATGTCAAGCAACTCGGCCTGTAGATCGCGTATTTCATTGTGGCGCTGAATAACTAAGCCTCCAAGCTAATACTACTATTACTACTACTACTACTACTACTACTACTACTACTACTACTACTACTACTACTACTACTACTACTACTACTACTACTACTACTACTACTACTACTACTACTACTACTACTACTACTACTACTACTAATAATAATAAAATAATAATAATAATAATAATAATAATTTAATAATAATAATCTTTATTAACATATACCAAGCAGCTGAAATTGTTATTTACAAGTTAAAAGTTGAGAAAAGAACTATTAAAACCTATTTACAATTCATTCCGATTTCGAGACTAATTTTCAAGCACAAACTTTTCAAAAGAAAATATAAATGTCATAATAATAATAAAAATAATAAAAAACAACATCTTGATCAACATATTCCAAACTATTTACAAGTTAAAAGTTCCGATTCCAAAAAAAAAAAAAACAATTCACAGAAAATCAACGGACACACGCTTGGCCAGCGTTTAGGCGACAGTCATCGATGAAATCCCCTTGTGGAATTCTGTGGAAAGGTGTCCTGGAGCCTCTTACGCATGTGTGTACCGACCTTAAAATCTCAAAAGAAAGCAATGTTCTAATCCAAGTGATAGTAATGTGATAAGGTTCCTCATTCTTTTCTGAGAGCTTCTCGGCTAGGCGTTTGAGAAAGCAATTGCAGTCGGCTCCCATCCCACCGTTGGTTCCAAAAACTAGGGGAGTGAAAGATCCCATTTCAACGTCCAGCACTCTCTGTTGGTACTTCCGCTTTTTCTCCTCTTCCTGCTCTTTAAAGATTGTCGATGTTGCTTTTCCCTGGTTACACTTGGAGTTAACATGCGTTACTCTGACATCGAAAAATGCTGTAACTCCTCGAGACCAAAAGCCCCCTGCCTTCAAGTCCAGTCTTATAATAATAATAATAATAATAATAATAATAATAATAATAATAATAATAATAATAATAATAATAATAATAAGAAGAAGAAGAAGAAGAAGAAGAAGAAGAAGAAGAAGAAGAAGAATCTGGGCATCCAGAAGTTTTTACTGCCATATAATAAGATCACTTAGGTCGCATATCCTTAAGATCGCATAGGTTACGCTGCGCGCCCTATGTGGTTCTACTTTATTAGTAGAAAAACAAATACAGAAAGGCGCTTAAAAATATCGGTATCGGAAAAAAAGAAAAACGCTTCATAATTCTGCAGTTCATGCTAAGAATATCCATACAAAAACTTTTTTAAAGACGTTGATTGATCAAATGATATATGCAAAGTTAAAAATCTTCAAAAAAGAAATAAAAACGAACATCAAATGGAAGGCTACCGAGAAAATTAAGAAAAACTAAGAAATAAAATTATGTTCTCAATAATAATAATAATAATAATAATAATAATAATAATAATGATAATTATGATATATTTTATTATTGTGATTATATTCTTTTTAACTCCTAGGCTCAGAGTCTATGCTGTGCGCCCTGTGCAGCTTTTTAACGGATTTTAGCATCCAGTTGAGAAATTTGCTTAAACAGATCTACATACAACAACCACACTGCAATAGCTAAAACCAGCTGTTTTTCACAAATTGTTAATTTAAGGCAAGGGAACTACACGTTGTTTACAGAATCTCTAGAAAATTTGCAGTTATTTTTTCACGTATATATAACAAAAATGATTGATAAACTTAACGCTAAGATGCTGGCCATGCATGAATGTATAAAGTTAAAAAAAAACAAATAAATAATAAAGATTTGTAACACATTCATTTTTAAAACGTTTTTGCATTTGCATTGAGCACTTAATTTTATCCGCCCAATAAATGAATCTGTTTAATTCGTCTACTTGTAAATAGCCACTTTACCGAGTTGATACATGCCAATTAACTGTCTGAAAAACGAATTAAAGCATGCACAGCGATATTTAGAAATCCTATAGATGACAAATCATACCGTGATTTTAATTGTGATTAGAGTGACTATGGAACATTTTTGGCATTGCCATTAAAGAGAGAAAAACAACATCATAAGAGCAGAGCTGTGATTTTACTTAAATTGTATACAGAAAACTTTGAGCATTGACCTGTAATTTTAAGTTGTGGGTAATATTGAAACCGATCACACCCCTGAAGTACACTCATTTCATTTGTTTGAAATGTGTTTTCAGTACAATTGCTGGTCACATGCAAATTAAACACACCCGAAACACTGCAACAACTGTCCCATTGGCCTTTTTCACGGTAGGCACGAATTATTCCTGACACGGATCATTCGTCCCAGATGGATGATCCATCTTAATGTGAAAACATTTATGTTAGTAGCTAGGAGTCTCTTCCCAGATTTTGGTGATACCATAATTTAATCTTACACGTGGTACATAAAAATTAAGATTTGAGGCATACCCGGTATTGTGTGAGTGAATATCAGACGCCTTGTTTAGGTACTGAGTTTTTGAAGTTCGTCGGGGATATTGGCTTCATTTTGTGAGATTTTGTGGGCCAGCAGAAGGTTATCTATGTTGGGTATGCATGTCTAGTAGCTTGAAGTAAGGTGCACTGCTTTCTGTATTATGGCTAAAAAAATATGCAGCGTAAACTGATTTACTTTGTTTTGTTTGAACTTTGGTCAGAATCTGCTTGAGTAGGTTTTCACCCAACTCATAATACCGTAATGGAGGTAGGGGAAAATAAGTGAGTAATATATCTGTTTGAGAGTGTTTATAGGTAAGAAATGGCGTAATTTGAAAAGGATTCTCACATTTTTAGATATTTTGCTGTTTATGTGTTGAATGTGGGGAGGATAACAGGAAAACATAGAATACAATCTGTACCCTTCGCAGCCATGGATATTTTAAATTTTTCTAACACGTGGGTTTCACAAGGCATAGTGACTGAAACCTTAGTCACCAACAACATTGGACAAACCCTTTCAGGAAAATTATAAAAGACGAGAATAAGTGAGGACTGGGGTTAATTTGCTACCAACAATGAATTTTCGCGATCGCGTTGACGATAATAATATCTCGTTCATGTTTTTAATGCTTTGAACATCAGTTAACACATCATTATGAAAGCAAGAATCACAATACCGGCCTTTGATCAACACATAAACGAAGCAAAAGGAAGAAGAAAACAAAACAACGGAACCTGACTCGAACTTGTGCTAAGGCAGCTGGAAAGTATGACTTGTCTCGTTCTTTATGATAGTGTGCGGTTTGAATACCCGCACCCTTGTGCAAGCTGGGTGATCACACCCACTCGGTGTGATGTCACCCAATACCATCGTATGATACTGACAGCATAAAATTCCATCACGCAACTAACATGAAATTTTAGAAACTTCCATAATCGTTTTACCCTCGGAAGTTCGAGTTTCGAATTTTCTGGCCAGCTTTCAAACCCGTCTAGGCGGGCAACGCTGGTAACATAACACTTAAAACTTTACATTTCAGTGATCACAAGGTAAGATAAAAAAAATCCCATATTGTCCTGCACAAATCACAAGACAAATGACACAAAACACGAACATATGATTAATGTTGCCACAAGCGTTTTAACCTCGAAAGTGCGTGGATTGACATTTTTCAATCAGGCGAGAAGTTCGCACCATATCGTTGTGCAGGAATGTCTGCTGTAAAAGAAGAGGTACAGGCTGTGAATCGAAAACTACTCAGGCGAATTTTTTATTTTTTATTTTTTTTTTCATAACTTGTTTCTCTTTATTGCTGTTTGCGCAGATTGTACTCCAAGACGAAATCTCACCCGAAACGGTGGAAGACGAATGGAAAACAACTAAGTCCAAAGGTAAGTTGTAAATAGTTATTAAAAGCTGAGAAAAACGTCAGGAAAGAAAATTCCTAGTAGCCACACATTCAAATTTACAAACAAACCACAGAATCGTTTGGGACTCTTCCAAGTGCGTGATCTACAGTAGAAATTATTATCAACGACTCACTCTAGAAAGCTGGTTTACTAACTTAGAACAAACGTCACTCAGCCGTTGCCTACTCACCCGGATGATCTTAATTTACCTTCATATGGTAATATCATTTTTATTAGCTTTAACTAGTGAGTGGTCCTAAGCTCTTAATCGTCGTAGGACTTGTCCTTACATACGCAACTTTTTGTAACAGGAATAAAAGTGGCAAGAGCCTCACCAGTAAAGATTGATAACATTTGAGTTTCTTGCACACTCATTGTCTTATTTCATTGTTTTCGTTTTCTTAGGTCCGTCATCAAGAGTATCCAAAGACCCAGGAGATTTGCCTGCAGCATTTTTAATGCTGGAGAAGATAAAAATGCCGAGCAACAAAGGGTGTCTATCTGGCTACACGTGTATTGAAGATAGGACCATACCTTTCGGTCTAAGTTAGAAGTTTGAATGGCATAACCTTATCGTTACCTTAAAAGAATTTGTAAATTTTTCCGCAAATCTTCATGGAAATTCCCGCCGCAGTTCGAACAGTCTTCAGTAAAGCCCGTTAGCGTGTTCAATGACAAGAACTTATAAAAGAGAGAATGATCGAATGAAATTAAAATATTCAAGTTACGTTTTCGTTTGCCGTTGTTTTGTATCCTGTGCATTTGCATGAACTGCATCCAAGACGGTAAACAGAAAAGCCCAGCTGTCATGTGTTGAGCTCTTTTATGCCCGAGTACTTTTAGGCACGAGTTTAAATACGTTTTCGGTTGCGTTATCAAATTATTATTTTTTTGGGGGCGAGGGGGGGGGGGGGGTTCGCGATGGGTCGAGAGATAAGCTTTCAGGCTACGAGTTAAGTTCTTGGTCTTGTTTTTTGTACTCTCGGTTGGCACAAGTTAAGTTTTCTTTCGCGCTATCAAATTATTTTTTATTTTATTTTATTTTACTTTATTTATTTATTTTTTTTTTGGGGGGGGGGGGGGGGTCGCGATTGCTGTTAGCGTCATCATGACCCGGAGTCACATGAACAGCCGTGAAGAAACTTAATCTGTGTATATGTCAATTTTTTAAGTGTCTTTTGTGTATCGTTTAACTTTCGAAGTTTTACAACCATTCATATTTCATCTTTTCGTTACTAGCACTTTAAAAATTTGAAAGGTTTATATGTTTTTTTTTTAATTTACTTAGCTTTTTTTAGTTCCTCAAGGTTAGTTTTGTTTAACCGAAAATTTGGCCACTAAATCACTCTATGACCCCGCGGGCCAAGAGAGATACCGATGTGTCTCATATGTACCAATGTAGAAACGGTTTCTGGTGAATAACAAATGCTTTCCCCTGTATTTCAATTTGACTGCAAGAAATGCAATTCTATCTAGTGATTACTTATTGCCTCAGCGGTACATCTCTGTATCTATATAGATTTGGGGGAATTAGCGATGTTGGAGGTTATCACTGCCAAAAGATTGTAGGCTTACGCGCAACGCAGTTAAATATGGCCCGAGTATAAGCTGAAAACAGCTTCTTTTTGTTTAAAAGGAGTAGATCATGTTCTAATCCACTTTTTAAGACACTATCCGGCAATTAAAAGGTGGGAATTTCAGTGTAAGCCTTTGAATTATGAAAAGGACAAAACTAGAACTAGTTGTCGAAATTGTAGAGCCGGGTTTCACTTTATCTGAAGGGAAAATGTTCGCTTGTGCCCGTCTTTATACTATAGACAAACAACAAGTGTTTGCCCAAGTTCGTTTAGACGGCGAATAACTGTGTCCTCTAGAATAAAAACGGCCATTAAAACGAATCGACCGGCGTTGTTGTGAGGTGAAATTCAAGAGGCCATCAAATGCCTGGCACCCGCAACGGACGATGATATGGTAAAAAATACCCAACTAATGCACGGGGAGAATACTATAAATCACACCTGACTTAGCTACTTTTTTTCTACTTTTTGAGCAATATCTTCATGGATAAGGTTGAAACGGAGATTTAAAACCATAACGCATTAAATATGACCTCTCATTTGGAAACAATATATAGACGACATATTTTCCATATGGACTTTAAACAGAGAGGATATATAATGCAGTTCATAGAGCAAGCAAACAAACACACACCCCACAATTAAATTCATGGCTGAAATTTCAGAAACAGAAACAACATTACTGGATACACACATTTAAAAGGCGAAAGATTCAGAAGCAATTCAGTTCTTGATGTGAGTAAGCACTTTAAACCTACTGAAACATTTCAATATACACACTTCTACTACTTCTGTTCATGCCACCCACCAGGGGTCAAAAAAGGCTTCATCAAACGCGAGGCTCTGACACTTCTCAGAACAAACTCTTCTCTGTATTTAACAATCATTTATTGTAACTTGTATTTAAGCCATCCTTTACTGGGTTTCATTCCATCACAAGGAGAGGTTGATACACGTATGTGATATGTTGCAGAAATCTAACTTTTTAATCGAGGGACTTGCTTGTGATTTACAAAGTTCTTGCATTTCCCCATTTTGGGAGTAAGGTTCTTAGCTATAGAGTGCCTGCCTCTGCCTTTGTTTACAGGGTGTGAATTCACCAATACAGAATAAAAGTTAATAATAATAATAATAATAATAATAATAATAATAATAATAATAATAATAATAATAATAATAATAATAATAATAATAATAATAATGGGCGGACCGCCAAGTTCTAAAATAGGATTTCTTCGTACGTGCCATAACGTAGTGATCTACTGCGCGTGCGCTACATGTTGGCAAAGTCTGCGAGTCTGCAGGTATTCATCATAAGCCGCCATTACGGGACAAAAAACAAGGACGTAAAATTAACACAACGAATATCGTATTCTTAAAAGTAAACAGCTAGTATGTGTGTTGTCTGCTAACTCCTTCCATTGAACGAAACTAAGGGGCAACTTTCCTTTCAGGACGGATATTTTCCAAAAGTTCGACTTCAATTAACCTCAGACATTCTTTTGGCTCTTCTCGATAAATCCCCATTCGGTGTCAAACGTAATCGATAAGATCAGGCCGTAAACACTGAATTTACATACAGCCGAGCAAAACATTTCATTTCTCTGGCCGCAATATAAAAAAAAAACGTTCAATTAACTTTAAAGATTCAAGACCATTCCGTGGGTGAAAGGCTTAGGGTAAAGTAGGAAACTAAAACTAAAGCTTCGAAAATAAATTTTTAATTTTTCGGGGTCCAGTGTGAGCGATAAGATCTATTCACCAGAACAAATGTAAACACTGAAAGTTTGCTAATGGACAGTGACAATCAACGCTTGACGAATTGATTTCTTTATTTACGTTCACTTGGATAAAACCAAAATGTGATCCTCACGGGAAAACAGGGAAAAAGGTCAACGCACGGGCACGCCAAATTGACACGCTAAACGTAGAATCTGAAAAAAAAAATCTTTCCTTCGGAGTCGAGTGTTAGCGATAAGATCGATTCATTGGAACAAACGTAAACGCCGAAAATTTGCATATTCATACCAACAACAACTGAGTACCGCAACGCTAAACGCATTTTTATTTTTACGTTAGATAAAGCCAAAATAGCAACTTTAGCACCCGGGCTTTAGCAAAACTGAAAGCCCCTTCCGATGTTACAAAACGTTGAAAGAAGCCGTCGTTTGGATGCAGAAAGGCTGAAAACACCGGGAAGAAATCGGTCACGTGCTAGGCAACCAAAATCGTTCACGTGTATCAAGTTTCATCCGGCGACGTGGCATTCAGAAAGAAAATATTTTCGGCGGTTCTTGGAAGGAAACCTGGGAGCTGCAGTGTCTTTCCACTTTATAAACCCAGCTTCTATCATTTAAAGCCCTTTTAAATCCTGGAAACACTCTCTTTTGTGTCATGATATTTTGTCCATTGGCAATCACCCAAAACCACTAAAAGAATGAACGTACACTTCGACCTTTGCGTTACCTTCCAGTGCGAGTGAAGTTTATTTTCTTTTTTGCGTGTTTAATAAACAAATAACTGTAGACATAATTTGAAATAGTTCATTCTTTGGTCACTCACAGAGCGCTTTGATTTTGTCATTAAAGTTCTGTCCTATTCCAGTGTCATGAAATAGATTCGTTGAGTTAACTTTCTGTAAATCGGATGTTCTGTGAGGTTTGTCTTATCCGCACGCGTCCCATATAGAACGCATGTCTTTTCGCACGCGTGTCATATTGCACGTTCTGCGTGACATTTTGCGATCGTGCGCTGTTACCGGTGAAAAAGCTGGAACATCTCTCATAGAAAGCCCAGAAAAAAAGGGTATCAGGGTGGAAAGGTATTCGCACAAATACCCCTCTGTCGCCAAAATTCATCATTACCACTGGAACCGCAAATACTCCTTTGTCGCCAAAATCCATCATTATCTTAGATGCACCTCATGGTTACAAAATCCGACGTGTTTAGTATTAAAGAGAGTAATGTTTTATTTTGTTTGCGTGACATTTTCGGTCGAACTACATCACATTTATCGCAAATATGATGCCTTAGACTCTCAGCGAATCTTTTATCGTTCACCTGTCACCAAAGACTGAACTAACGTGCATGCCCAGATACTCCTAATACAACGGCGCCCAAGTAAACGCTCCCACAGCGTCTTGTTATTTTAATTATTATGAATATATTCTTTTTGACTCCTAAATTAGGCTGTTTGCGCTGTGCTGCTTTTTAACTGATTTTAGCATCCAGTTGAGAATTCTGCTACAATAATTATAAAAATGAGAATAATAACGAAAATAATAATAATAATAATAATAATTTTAATATGAGAACTCTTTATTAACATATTTCAAGCAAATTGCCATTCACAAGTCAAAAGTAGAAAAAAAAACCATTAAAAACTATTTAAAAACTATTTACAATTCATTTCGATGAAAAAAGAGACTACTTTCAAGCCAATTTTTTTTCTTATTTTCTCAATAATAATAATAATAATAGAAATAATAATAATAAAATGATAACTTTATTACAAAACCTCAATTAAAATCCTATTTACAATCAATCTGCTGTTACATAAAATCCAATTAATTCATCAACTGAAAAACACTATTCATTTACAAATTCTAAAAAAGAGAAGTAACTTAACCTTACATAAAAGAAGGGGAAATGGATATAATTAATAATTAAAGTTCAAAATTCTATAAAATAAAGAATTCCATCATGCAGAGATATTAAGATCATAAAATCGAATAATAATAATAATGATAATAATAATAATAATAATAATAATAATAATAATAATTAATAGTTCTTTTTTCTACTTTAAACTTGTGAATAGCAATTTGCTTGAAATATGTTAATAAAGAGTTCTCATTATTCTTATTAAAAAAAAAAATAATAATTATAGTAATAATAATAATAATAAATTAAATAATAACAAATAATAACAATAAATATACCAAGCAAATTGTTATTTACAAGTTAAAAGTTTCTATAGCAGTTTCTATAGTAGTCTAAAAAAGTCCAGCTTGGCCGTTCTCTATTTCGAAATCCCTGTCCTTAACGTCTAAGTTCTTCCTTCTCGGGCTTCTCGATCCTCTTAGGCATAGGAGCGCGCTCCGAAAAATTGCAAAGGACACTTTCACCCTGACCCACGAAATTGTTGTGGCGTAGGTCTCTTGCTTTTTTGCAGATAATAGCTCGGCTAATCTTGAGTGGTATCTCAGGCATTCGTCAGCCATCCCTCCCGTCGTTGTAAACACCAGTGGGGTGAATGTGCCTTGCTCTATTTCTGTGACGCGAGAGTTGTATTTTCGCTTCTTTTCATTTTCATGAATCCTGTAAATTTGCTTGGGGCTAAAATCTCTATACGAGTCCGCATAGGGATGACACACCCCTATATCGAAAGATGCAGCTCTCTGTCTCTCCCAGAAACCCCTACAGTGGACGTCAAGGAATGCGTCAGGGGCTTGGTTAGTCCCTCTGGCAAGCTCTTCGCCTGTAATAGGTTGTAAAGCCGGTTCAACTAAGCCTCCACGCTAATACTACTATTACTACTACTACTACTACTACTACTACTACTACTACTACTACTACTACTACTACTACTACTACTACTACTACTACTACTACTAATAATAATATTAAAATAATAATAATAATAATAATTTAATAATAATCTTTATTAACATATACCAAGCAGCTGAAATTGTTATTTACAAGTTAAAAGTTGAGAAAAGAACTATTAAAACCTATTTACAATTCATTCCGATTTCGAGACTAATTTTCAAGCACAAACTTTTCAAAAGAAAATATAAATGTCATAATAATAATAAAAATAATAAAAAACAACATCTTGATCAACATATTCCAAACTATTTACAAGTTAAAAGTTCCGATTCCAAAAAAAAAAAAAACAATTCACAGAAAATCAACGGACACACGCTTGGCCAGCGTTTAGGCGACAGTCATCGATGAAATCCCCTTGTGGAATTCTGTGGAAAGGTGTCCTGGAGCCTCTTACGCATGTGTGTACCGACCTTAAAATCTCAAAAGAAAGCAATGCTCTAATCCAAGTGATAGTAATGTGATAAAGTTCCTCATTCTTTTCTGAGAGCTTCTCGGCTAGGCGTTTGAGAAAGCAATTGCAGTCGGCTCCCATCCCACCGTTGGTTCCAAAAACTAGGGGAGTGAAAGATCCCATTTCAACGTCCAGCACTCTTTGTTGGTACTTGTTCCGCTTTTTCTCCTCTTCCTGCTCTTTAAAGATTGTCGATGTTGCTTTTCCCTGGTTACACTTGGAGTTAACATGCGTTACTCTGACATCGAAAAATGCTGTAACTCTTCGAGACCAAAAGCCCCCTGCCTTCATGTCCAGTCTTATAATAATAATAATAATAATAATAATAATAATAATAATAATAATAATAATAATAATAATAATAATAATAATAATAATAATAATAACAATAATAATAAAAAAAAACCTTTCTTTATTATAATATTCCAAGCAAAATTGATATTTACAAGTTAAAAGTAGATAGACAATAATAATAATAATAATAATAATAATAATAATAATAATAATAATAATCTGGGCATCCAGAAGTTTTTACTGCCATATAATAAGATCGCATAGGTCGCATATCCTTAAGATCGCATAGGTTACGCTGCGCGCCCTATGTGGTTCTATTTTAGCATACATACGTTTTTTAACTGCACATAATAATAATAATACTTTATTAGTAGAAAAACAAATACAGAAAGGCGCTTAAAAATATCGGTATCGGAAAAAAAGAAAAACGCTTCATAATTCTGCAGTTCATGCTAAGAATATCCATACAAAAACTTTTTCAAAGACGTTGATTGATCAAATGATATATGCAAAGTTAAAAATCTTAAAAAAAAAGAAATAAAAACCAACATCAAATGGAAGGCTACCGGGAAAAATAAGAAAAACTAAGAAATAAAATTATGTTCTCAATAATAATAATAATAATAATAATAATAATAATAATAATAATAATAATAATAATAATAATAATAATAATAAGTATAATAGGTATAATTTTCCCCTGTCTGATTTACCAAGCAAGTGTGTTTGTGGGGAGAAGTATACCGTCTGCCATGCCCTGTCATGCAAAAAGGGAGGGTTCGTGGCGCAGAGACATGATGGCGTCCGCAACCTACTTACCTCTTTTCTTGGTAAGGTTTGCACCAACGTTGAAGTCGAACCACAACTACAACCTCTCGAGAATGAGCAATTCAACCTCAGAAGCGCGGTGACAAGTCCGGAGGCAAGACTGGACATGAAGGCAGGGGGCTTTTGGTCTCGAGGAGTTACAGCATTTTTCGATGTCAGAGTAACGCATGTTAACTCCAAGTGTAACCAGGGAAAAGCAACATCGACAATCTTTAAAGAGCAGGAAGAGGAGAAAAAGCGGAAGTACCAACAGAGGGTGCTGGACGTTGAAATGGGATCTTTCACTCCCCTAGTTTTTGGAACCAACGGTGGGATGGGAGCCGACTGCAATTGCTTTCTCAAACGCCTAGCCGAGAAGCTCTCAGAAAAGAATGAGGAACCTTATCACATTACTATCACTTGGATTAGAGCATTGCTTTCTTTTGAGATTTTAAGGTCGGTACACACATGCGTAAGAGGCTCCAGGACACCTTTTCACAAAATTCCATTTGGGGATTTCATTGATGACTGCCGCTTAAACGCTAGCCAAGCGTGTCTCCGCTAATTTTAGAAAGTGAATGATGGCGTGACGTTGTAAATTAGTATTTTAGGATCTTTTTAACAACTTTTTTTTATTTCATCAAAATTTTAGTCTTACTATTGTTAAAAAATTGTGCTTGAAAATAGTTCTGTTGTGCTTGGAAATAGTCGCTTTTTTAATCGAAATGAATTTTAAATATTGAATTGTAAATAGGTTTTAATAGCTCTTTTTTCTACTTTTAACTTGTAAATATCAATTTTGCTTGGAATATTATAATAAAGAAAGATATTATTTATTATAATAATAATAATAATAATAATAATAATAATAATAACAACAATAATAATAATAATAATAATAATAATAATAATAATAATAATAATAATAATAATAATAATAATAATGATGATAGTTATGATATATTTTTATTATTGTGATTATATTCTTTTTAACTCCTAGGCTCAGAGTCTATGCTGTGCGCCCTGTGCAGCTTTTTAACGGATTTTAGCATCCAGTTGAGAAATTTGCTTAAACAGATCTACATACAACAACCACACTGTAATAGCTAAAACCAGCTGTTTTTCACAAATTGTTAATTTAAGGCAAGGGAACTACACGTTGTTTACAGAATCTCTTGAAAATTTGCAGTTATTTTTTCACATATATAAAAAAAATGATTAATAAACTTAACGCTGAGATGCTGGCCATGCATGAATGTATAAAGTTAAAAAAAACCAAATAAATAATAAAGATTTGTAACACATTCATTTTTAAAACATTTTTGCATTTGCATTGAGCACTTAATTTTCTCCGCCCAATAAATGAATCTGCTCAATTCGTCTACTTGCAAATAGCCACTTTACCGAGTTGACATATGCCAATGAACTGTCTGAAAAACGAATTAAAGCATGCACAGCGATAGTTAGAAATCCTATAGATGACAAATCATACCGTGATTTTAATTGTGATTAGAGTGACTATGGAACATTTTTGGCATTGCCATTAAGGAGAGAAAAACAACATCATGAGAGCAGAGCTGTGATTTTGCTTAAATTGTATACAGAAAACTTTGAGCATTGACCTGTAATTTTAAGTTGTGGGTAATATTGAAACCGATCACACCCCTGAAGTACACTCATTTCATTTGTTTGGAATGTGTTTTCAGTACAATTGCTGGTCACATGCAAATTAAACACACCCGAAACACTGCAACAACTGTCCCATTGGCCTTTTTCACAGTAGACACTGACGAATTATTCCTGACACGGATCATTCGTCCCAGATGGATGATCCATCTTAATGTGAAAACATTTATGTTAGTAGCTAGGAGTCTCTTCCCAGATTTTGGTGATACCATAATTTAATCTTACACGTGGTACATAAAAATTAAGATTTGAGGCATACCCGATATTGTAGGAGTGAATATCAGACACCTTGTTGAGGTACTTTTTGAAGTACGTCGGGGATATTGGCTTCATTTTGTGAGATTTTAAGTCTAAAAAGGTTATCTATGTTGGGTATGCATGTCTAGTAGCTTGAAGTAAGGTGCACTGCTTTCTGTATTATGGCTAAAAAAATATGCAGCGTAAACTGATTTACTTTGTTTTGTTTGAACTTTGGTCAGAATCTGCTTGAGTAGGTTTTAACCCAACTCATAATACCATAATGGAGGTAGGGGAAAATAAGTGAGTAATATATCTGTTTGAGAGTGTTTATAGGTAAGAAATGGCGTAATTTGAAAAGGATTCTCACATTTTTAGATATTTTGCTGTTTATGTGTTGAATGTGGGGAGGATAACAGGAAAACATAGAATACAATCTGTACCCTTCGCAGCCATGGATATTTTAAATTTTTCTAACACGTGGGTTTCACAAGGCATAGTGACTGAAGCCTTAGTCACCAACAACATTGGACAAGCCCTTTCAGGAAAATTATAAAAGACGAGAATAAGTGAAGACTGGGGTTAATTTGCTACCAACAATGAATTTTCGCGATCGCGTTGACGATAATAATATCTCGTTCATGTTTTTAATGCTTTGAACATCAGTTAACACATCATTATGAAAGCAAGAATCACAATACCAGCCTTTGATTAACACATAAACGAAGCAAAAGGAAGAAGAAAACAAAAGAACGGAAACTGACTCGAACTTGTTCTAAGGCAGCTGGAAAGTATGACTTGTCTCGTTCTTTATGATTTGAATAGCCGCACCCTAGTGTAACCTGGGTGATCACAACCACTCGGTGTGATGTCACCCAATACCATCGTATCGTACTGACAGCATAAAATTCCATCACGCAACTAACATGAAATTTTAGAAACTTCCATAATCGTTTTACCCTCGAAAGTTCGAGTTTCGAATTTTCTGGCCAGCTTTCAAATCCTTCTTGGCGGGCAACGCTGGTAACATAACACTTAAAACTCTACCTTTCAGTGATCACAAGGTAAGATAAAAAAAATCCCATATTGTCCTGCACAAATCACAAGACAAATGACACAAAACACGAACATATGATTAATATTGCCCGAAACGGTGGAAGAGGAATCGAAAACAACTAAGTCGAAAGGTAAGTTGTAAATAGTTATTAAAAGCTGAGAAAAACGTCAGGAAAGAAAATTCCTAGTAGCCACACATCCAAATTTACAAACAAACCACAGAATCGACTGGGGCTCTTCCAAGTGCGTGATCTACAGTAGAAATCATTATCAACGACTCACTCTGGAAGGCTGGTTTAACGCTTTGCAAACTATTTTCAGTTTTTCCAAAATCTGTAATTCCGCTAGAAAATAAGATTAATAACCTTTTTTGCGTAATCATTCCGCAAAAACTGTATATCTTGATAGAAAAATTCGTGAAGCTATTAATATGTCACAAAAAGTAGCGTTATCTAACGTTTTTGGTGAAAACTAAACACTAAAAGTGACTTTCAAATTTTCTTATTTCTGAGGAAGGCAGTTTTTTTTACAAATTTGTCTCTATTGAATTTGTTAAAACTTGCGGATAGCGAAAAAAAAAAATGTAATTTTAAGGTATGAAAAGTTCTTCTCTTTTAGCGGATGAGCAAATTCGTTCCTCAGAAACTGATATAATAGGTGGTTAATCAGACGTTACCTTTCAACCATAAAAAAGGCATTGCCACATGCATAATTTTTCATGCATCAAAACCAAGAGTCCGAAATTCGGACCCTTGGTTTCGACTCTGCTAAAATCATCAAAAAACACCATGCTAAATTTATTCAGAAACCAAGGGTCCGAAATCCGGACCCTCCGCTAACAGTCATCAAAAAAACACCATGCTAAATTTATTCAGAAACCGAGGGTCCGAAATTCGGACCCTTGGTTTCGACTCCGCTAAAATCATCAAAAAAACACCATGCTAAATTTATTCAGAAACCAAGGGTCTGAAATTCGGACCCTTGGTTTCGACTCCGCTAAAATCATCAAAAAAACACCATGCTAAATTTATTCAGAAACCAAGGGTCCGAAATTCGGACCCTTGGTTTCGACTCCGCTAAAATCATCAAAAAACACCATGCTGATTTCATTCAGAAACCAGGGGTTAGAAATTCGGACCCTTGGATTTGACTCCGCTAAATCATCATCAAAAAAAAAAAAAAAAAAACCATGCTGAATTCATTCAGAAACCAAGGGTCCGAAATTCGGACCCTTGGATTTGACTCCGCTAAAATCATCAAAAAAACACCATGTCGAATTTATTCAGAAACCAAGGGTCTGAAATTCGGACCCTTGGTTTTGACTCCGCTAAAAATCAATAAACACCATGCTTAATTTATTCAGAAACCAAGGGTCCGAAATTTGACTCCGCTTTAAATTATCTTAATTTATTTTGGAAAGCAAGGGTCCACAAATGTGGAAAGACATTCATTTAGAAAGCCGTATTGCTGAATTTGGACCCTCGCATGTGACTTGCCTATCAATTCACTAAATACAGGGTGCCTTTTGATTAACGTTATTTGCCATGTGATGCAGAATGCCCACTGATTATTAGATAATTTACTTTCATGAGAATACTAATTCAAATGTCATCAATAATGCAAAATGTGCTAAGTTCCAATAGAATTAGATTTAATCACTGTGTCCCTGTTAGGTTCTCCTCTCTAGTCTTGTACGCTTCCCTTAAAAAGGCTTTAGTTCCTGGCAACAATTTGGAATTTTCGTCCAGTGAAAATCCAAAGCACTTAATACAGGTTTTTGGCAGTTGCTGCGTCCAGAGCTGGTTCTCATTAGACCCTCTGCGTGCAGGAAGTGTGTCTGGCCGCCATTCCTTATTATAAGAGCCCCTCCAGTAACAGATAACGAATCCATCTTCGTTAACTTCAAAGACCTTTCCAATAACTGGATGCTTGCGATAATTTTCGAGTTCCACTGCAACAAAATCTCCTTCTTGCAGTAGGGCTACATCGACGTTTTCTTGGACATCTTGTGCTCGCCTGGCAGGGTTTCTGTAAGGGCCTGTGTAAATCTGCCAGCGGTAAAGTAAGAGGAAGTGAGGTTTACATCTTATTTTATCATTTTTTTAGTAATAAAAATGTACAGCAACATGATTATTAGACAAAAATAGTTACAGTCAACGCCATAAATAAATTTGTCTCAATATTTTGCCTCTATAACATTGACACGTTATTTAAATTTACCGAGGTAAGTGTTTTTTTTCTTTTATTTTTGCTTTCTTTTCTATTACTGTTCCCCTTTCCCATTGAGCGAGTTAGAACATAATTATTCTCCCTGCTTATATCGTATTCTGTGGGTTTTATAAGAGCCGCTACAGAGAGAACACACAGTACGGTTGTTTCGCTTTTCACGTCACGGAAAACGGAATTTAAGAGAAAAGTGATATCGTGCTTAGAATGTTTCGACTCAATTATTATTGATTATGAATAATATCTACCTCTTCAAGAGGTGCAGTCTCCTTCTCTCGCAGCTGGGAAATATCAGCTGGAATTTCTTCAATGGCTTCCCTCCCTGCGATGCCTGGCCGTCTTGGATTCTTTAATTTATCAAGAGCCCAATTCGTTGTGGAGCCTTGGACCATCAAGACCTCGGACTTTTCAAGTGTCGTTTCCCAGAACTCTCGTTGCCTAGAGGGCATGTGACCAAAGAACTTCGGGATGTCTCGTTTTAGCCCCTCGATGTCTTGTTTTGATAAAGACGGCTCCACTAAACTTGGGACACCATCGGGCTTTTCATCCTTGCAAAAAAACGATGTGTACATATTAGTCAGTTGAAGTTGTAACCATGCATGCATAATCCAAACAGTTTACCACGGAGACGATGTTTTTTAATCACCTTCAAAATATCAACAGGCCCCATCCATTCTCCCTTGCTCCACTCGCGATAGAACATCACCACTTTAGAGTATTTTTTAACGAACTTGAAGCAATGGGGATGCACGTGCTCGTGTAATGTTTCCCTGTACACTTTTATCCATGCGCCAACATCAAACATTTGCACAAGGCGAAAGGCAACTGGACGTGGAACATGCATACATTCCTCGATGTCTCTTATGAGATCTAGTAACGAAAAAAATGGGAGGTTGGGCAAATGACAAAAAAGACAAGAATTTTGATTGAGTTCCTATTGTAGCTTACATTCTAACTGGTTATTTCCTGTTACGTTAATTTACTTTTCAGTTTTTTTTCAAGCACATAAGATGGAGGGCTCAGCATCGACCTTCCGAATTTACAACTGGCGAAAAGATAGTGTGGTACCTTCAATGTCGTACGCATCTCTCAGTCTTATGAATTGAGCCAATACTCCAAAAAAGGCGTCTATCTCCTCATGCGTATGCCCAACTAGAAGAAAATCGCAGCGAATCTGAAAAATACAAGATTCCGCAAATCACGACGTGCTGAAACCTTTAGAAGTGACTAGCCAGATTTTAACAACGTCTTTAAAATGTTAAAAAAAAAATCCTTCAGATTAGTTTACACTTTTCTTACAGGAAACTTCTTTATAAAAACTTTGAGGCTGAGATTAACTAAAATTTAAGAACATACAATGTTTTTTTTTTATAAACAGGTTAAATACGAATAAATAATACGGCTAAAAATTCATTTTCTCTTGTCCAATAAACCCAAATAAAAGGTGTCTTGGTCACCTCCGCATAGATTTATTGAAATACTATAACAGATAACTAAGAACATATTAAGGACGGTGCCTACTAATACCGAAATATTTTTGTGCGGTTTTTGACTATGCGGGAAAAGCAGATCTTAGGAAGGCCTATTGGAATCCAAAAAGAAAATTGGGGGTAACCACGCATTTTTCAGAGATAATTTAGCAGTAATATCTCTAAAAAACGCTTAAATATAAAGCAATGTATGGGATCTTTTCCTAAATTGAAGCTTTATTATCTCTGAAAAATGCATGGTTACCCCCAATTTTCTTTTGAGTTACCAAAAGCATTTGGTAAGTTCGGCTTTCTCCGTATCATGGGTTTTAAACCGCGCAAAAATATTCCTGTCTTAGTAGGCACCACCCACAGGAAACCCGAGTATCTCGCGATGCGCAGAACGTATGCGCAGTAACAATAGTAGGCACCGTCCTTAAGAACTTTTTAGGCTCAAATTGCCAAAAATAATAAGAACGTTCAGCCTCAGTCCCAAAATTAGACGTTAGTATAAAAGAAAGAGTGTATTTAAAGTCACTTAATGAATTATCATCTGATCTATACCTTGTAATTAAACGTATGCGGTATGAAAGGATATGGCGGATGACAAAATGAACGAAGTAATATTCCCAGTTAAACGACCACTGAATCATTCATGAAATCCTGACCAATTGGTTTCGGGACAATTGGCGTTTTTTACAAGTTTTGTTGTAAAAATACACAACTACCGATAGTTTAAGGTCCTAAAAAAAATCTTACAAACTTATTTCCCTGCCGCCCCCCCCCCCCCCCCCTAAAAAAAAACAATGTTGAAGTTGATAAAATGTACACGATTACACGATTCTGACTCTTGACTCTCAACATTGTTTAGACGGGGGGGGGGGGGGGGGAAGGAGGAGAAGGATTTTCATGTTTTTATGTAAAAAAAAAAAGGCCTAGTGTACCGAAAGTTCTGGCCATGATTGTAGTCTTGATTGCTATCACCTGACAGTCAAATAATTTGGCACTGTACCTTTTCAAATATATCCAAATACACCAACAAACCAAGAAAACAAATCATGGTGTTGTTTTTGTTCTCTCGAACACAGTTGTCCAGCTGAAGATAAAGCACAGGCGCCAAACCATAAAGTGCTTTCCACTTATCAAGGATACAGATAAGTGCATTGACAGTGAGATTGGGATCGTGAAGCCACTCAAAATAAATTAATTGAACCAAGGGTCCGAATTTCGGACCCCTAGACTTAAAGTAAATTGTTTTGTTGAAAAACGCATTTTCTGTGGATTTAGTTGAACCAAGGGTCCGAATTTCGAACCCCTAGACTTAAAGTAAATTGTTTTGAAAAACGCATTTTCTGCGGATTTAGTTGAATCAAGGGTCCGAATTTCGGACCCCTAGACTGAAAGTGAAGAATTTTTAAAAACGCATTTTCTGCGGATTTAGATGAACCAAGGGTCCGAATTTCGGACCCCTGGAATTAAAGTGAATTATTTTTAAAAACGTATTTTCTGCGGATTTAGTTGAACCAAGGGTCCGAATTTCGGACCCCTTGATTTAGACAAATAAGACTTAAGATTACTTAAATGGCTAATTTGTGAGGACAATAAAAATCACTCCGCTGAAAAGAAGTTTTCTTGATGTGTTAACTTTTTACTCCGTAGGAATCGACAAAAACTTAACCTTAAAAATTCATCTCCGCACAAATAGCTTAAAAATGACACTTTCTTTGGAAAATTGAAACTTTGGAAACACTGAAAATAGTTTGGAAAGCGTTGTTTGCTAACTTAGAACAAACGTCACTCAGGCGTTGCCCACTCACCTGGATGATCATAATGTACGTACACATGGTAATATCATTTTTATTAGCCTGAACTAGTGAGTGGTCCTAAGCTCTTAATCGTCGTAGGACTTGTCCTTACATACGCAGATTTTTGTAATGGGAATAGAAGTGGCAAGAGCCTCACCATTAAAGATGAATAACATTTGAGATTCTTGCACACTCATTGTCTTATTTCATTGTTTTCGTTTTCTTAGGTTCGTCATCAAGAGTATCCAAAGACCCAGGAGATTTGCCTGCAGCATTTTTAATGCTGGAGAAGATAAAAATGCCGAGCAACACAGGGTGTCTATCTGGCTACTCGTATTTTGAGGATAGGACCATAATTTTTGGTCAGGGATAGTACATGTAGTTTGAATGGTATAGCCTTATCGCTTCCTTTAAAGAATTTGTAATTTCTTCACAATTTTCATGGAAATTCCCGCCACAGTTTGAGCAGTCTTCAGTAAAGCCCGTTAGCGTGTTCAATGACAGGAGCTTGTAAAAAAAAGAATGATCAAATGAAATTAAAATTTCGTTTGCTGTTGTTTTGTATCCTGTGCATTTGCATGAACTGCATCCAAGACGGTAAACACAAAAGCACAGCAGTCATGTGTTGAGCTCTTTTATGCCCGAGCGGATCTGAGGCACTGATTGTTTAAGCCGAAGTAGATAATGTTCTGATCCACTTTGTAAGACACTATCCGGGAATTAAGATGTGGGAATGTCAGTGTAAGCCTATAAATTATTGAAAGGACAAAACTAGAACTAGTTGTCGAAATTGTAGAGCCGGGTTCCACTTTATCTGCAGGGAAAGTGCCGTTCACGCTAATCAATCTTGTAAAAAAGTACAGATGATCAATAATAGTTGGACTCAGTTGAAAATATCTGATGGAAACCTCTTTCATCTTTCTACGCAATTTTTACTTTCCTTTCGTCCGTCATGTGACAGTTTTGTTCCATCTCTCAGTCAGATCATCGTCCATTCAGATGACACTTCCAGTTATTTTCTGCATTTATGTATCACTAGATTTTCCTCTTTACCTCTCGATAATAATAATAATAATAATAATAATAATAATAATAATAATAATAATAATACTTTATTAGTAGAAAAATAAAAAAAAATACAAAAAGGTGATTAAAAATATCGGTATCGGACAAAAAGAAAAACGCTTCATAATTCTGCAGTTCATGCTAAGAATATCCATACAAAAACTTTTTCAAAGACGTTGATCGATCAAATAATATATACAAAGTTAAAAATCTTAAAAAAAGAAATAAAAACCAACATCAAATGGAAGGCTACCGAGAAAAATAAGAAAAACTAAGAAATAAAATTATGTTCTCAATACTACTACTACTACTACTACTACTACTACTACTACTACTACTACTAATAATAATAATAATAATAATAATAATAATAATACTAATTTTATAATAATAATAATTATGATATATTTTTATTATTGTGATTATATTCTTTTTAACTATACTAAGCTCACAGGTTACGCTCTGCGCCCTGTGCAGCTTTTTAACGGATTTAAGCATCCAGTTGAGAACTCTGCTTGGCAGATCTACACACAACAACCACACTGCAATAGCTAAAACCAGCTGTTTTTCACAAATTATTAATTTAAGGCAAGGGAACTACACGTTGTTTACAGAATCTCTAGAAAATTTTCAGTTATTTTTTCACATAAAAAAAAAATGATTGATAAACTTAACGCTAAGATGCTGGCCATGCATGAATGTATAAAGTTAAAAAAAACCAAATAAATAACAAAGAAACCATTACCGGCTGATAATTTCAGGAAAAATAGAACGAAAGTCAAACCGAATAAGTGCATTTAGACTAATATTTAGGCAATAAATGCAAGGAAACGGTTGTTTGTTTCAGTAATATTTCGATATAATTCTATATCATCGTCAGACTAGGTGACAGTGCGGTAGCTAAAGTTTAAATACTAAAAGTGTGGTAAATTAGCATCAATAGGCACGTGAGAATGAAATAAGTACAAAACAAAAAGAGAAAAACTGTCATGAGAATAAGCATAGTTCTCTGCTGGCCTTCAAGCCATTGTTCAAGGATGGCGATGAACGTTTTATGTGATAGGCTTCTTTGTATAGAAGGAGGTTCCTTCTACGACCAACAAAGAATTTTTCACCGAAACCGTACGTAGCAACACAAAGATAATTGACAGTGACGACAATTGGAACCTCCTTCTATACAAAGAAGCCTATCACATAAAACGTTCATCGCCATCCTTGAACAATGGCTTGAAGGCCAGCAGAGAACTATGCTTATTCTCATGACAGTTTTTCTCTTTTTGTTTTGTACTTATTTCATTCTCACGTGCCCATTGATGCTAATTTACCACACTTTTAGTATTTAAACTTTAGCTACCGCACTGTCACCTAGTCTGACGGTGATATAGAATTATATCGAAATATTACTGAAACAAACCACCGTTTCCTTGCATTTATTGCCTAAATATTGGTCAATATTAGTCTAAATGCCCTTATTCGGTTTGACTTTCGTTCAAATAACAAAGATTTGTAACACATTCATTTTTAAAACGTTTTTGCATTTGCATTGAGCACTTAATTTTCTCCGCCCAATAAATGAATCTGCTTAATTCGTCTACTTGCAAATAGCCACTTTACCGAGTTGACATATGCCAATTAACTGTCTGAAAAACGAATTAAAGCGTGCACAGCGATAGTTAGAAATCCTAAAGATGACAAATCATACCGTGATTTTAATTGTGATTAGAGTGACTATGGAACATTTTTGGCATTGCCATTAAAGAGAGAAAAACAACATCATAAGAGCAGAGCTGTGATTTTGCTTAAATTGTATACAGAAAACTTTGAGCATTGACCTGTAATTTTAAGTTGTGGGCAATATTGAAACCGATCACACCCCTGAAGTAAACTCATTCCATTTGTTTGAAATGTGTTTTCAGTACAATTGCTGGTCACATGCAAATTAAACACACCCGAAACACTGCAACAACTGTCCCATTGGCCTTTTTCACAGTAGACACTGACGAATTATTCCTGACACGGATCATTCGTCCTAGATGGATTATCCATCTTATTGTGAAAACATTTGTGTTAGTAGCTAGGAGTCTCTTCCCAGATTTTGGTGATACCATAATTTAATCTTACACGTGGTACATAAAAATTAAGATTTGAGGCATACCCGGTATTGTGTGAGTGAATATCAGACGCCTTGTTGAGGTACTTTTTGAAGTACGTCGGGGATATTGGCTTCATTTTGTGAGATTTTAAGTCTAAAAAGGTTATCTATGTTGGGTATGCATGTCTAGTAGCTTGAAGTAAGGTGCACTGCTTTCTGTATTATGGCTAAAAAAATATGAAGCGTAAACTAATTTACTTTGTTTTGTTTGAACTTTGGTTAATCTACTCAGGAGTAGGTTTTAACCCAACTCATAATACCGTAATGGAGGTAGGGGAAAATAAGTGAGTAATATATCTGTTTGAGAGTGTTTATAGGTAAGAAATGGCGTAATTTGAAAAGGATTCCCACATTTTTAGATATTTTGCTGTTTATGTGTTAAAATGTGGGGAGGATAACAGGAAAACATAGAATACAATCTGTACCCTTCGCAGCCATGGATATTTTAAATTTTTCTAACACGTGGGTTTCACAAGGCATAGTGACTGAAGCTTTAGTCACCAACAACATTGGACAAACCCTTTCAGGAAAATTATAAAAGACTATCGCGTTGACGATAATAATATCTCGTTCATGTTTTTAATGCTTCGAACATCAGTTAAGTAAACACATCATTATGAAAGCAAGAATCACAATCCCAGCCTTTGATCAACACATAAACGAAGCAAAAGGAAGAAGAAAACAAAACAACAAAACCTGACTCGAACTCGTGCTAAGGCAGCTGGAAAGTATGACTTGTCTCGTTCTTTATGATAGTGTGCGGTTTGAATAGCCGCACCCTTGTGCAAGCTGGGTGATCACACCCACTCGGTGTGATGTCACCCAATACCATCGTATGATACTGACAGCATAAAATTCCATCACGCAACTAACATGAAATTTTAGAAACTTCCATAATCGTTTTACCCTCGGAAGTTCGAGTTTCGAATTTTCTGGCCAGCTTTCAAACCCGTCTAGGCGGGGAACGTTGGTAACATAACACTTAAAACTTTACACTTCAGTGATCACAAGGTAAGATAAAAAAAAATCCCATATTGTCCTGCACAAATCACAAGACAAATGACACAAAACACGAACATATGATTAATGTTGCCACAAGCCTTTTAACCTCGAAAGTGCGTGCATTGATATTTTTCAATCAGGCGAGACGTTCGCACCATATCGTTGTGCAGGAATGTCTGCTGTAAAAGAAGAGGTACAGGCTGTGAATCGAAAACTACTCAGGCGAATTTTTTGTTTTTTATTTTTTTTTTCATAACTTGTTTCTCTTTATTGCTGTTTGCGCAGATTGTGCTCCAAGACGAAATCTCACCCGAAATGGTGGAAGAGGAATCGAAAACAACTAAGTCCAAAGGTAAGTTGTAAATAGTTATTAAAAGCTGAGTTAAACGTCAGGAAAGAAAATTCCTAGTAGCCACACATCCAAATTTACAAACAAACCACAGAATCGTTTGGGACTCTTCCAAGTGCGTGATCTACAGTAGAAATTATTATCAACGACTCACTCTAGAAAGCTGGTTTACTAACTTAAAACAAACGTCACTCAGCCGTTGCCTACTCACCCGGATGATCTTAATTTACCTTCATATGGTAATATCATTTTTATTAGCCTTATCTAGTGAGTGGTCCTAAGCTCTTAATCGTCGTAGGACTTGTCCTTACATACGCAACTTTTTGTAACAGGAATAAAAGTGGCAAGAGCCTCACCAGTAAAGATGGATAACATTTGAGTTTCTTGCACACTCATTGTCTTATTTCATTGTTTTCGTTTTCTTAGGTCCGTCATCAAGAGTATCCAAAGACCCAGGAGATTTGCCTGCAGCATTTTTAATGCTGGAGAAGATAAAAATGCCGAGCAACACAGGGTGTCTATCTGGCTACACGTGTTTTGAAGATAGGACCATACCTTTCGGTCTAAGTTAGAAGTTTGAATGGCATAACCTTATCGTTACCTTAAAAGAATTTGTAAATTTTTCCGCAAATTTTCATGGAAATTCCCGCCGCAGTTCGAACAGTCTTCAGTAAAGCCTGTTAGCGTGTTCAATGACAAGAACTTATAAAAGAGAGAATGATCGAATGAAATTAAAATATTCAAGTTACGTTTTCGTTTGCTGTTGTTTTGTATCCTGTGCATTTGCATGAACTGCATCCAAGACGGTAAACAGAAAAGCACAGCTGTCATGTGTTGAGCTCTTTTATGCCCGAGTACTTTTAGGCACGAGTTTAAATACGTTTTCGGTTGCGTTATCAAATTATTATTTTTTTGGGGGTGGGGGGGGGGGGGGGTTTGCGATGGGTCGAGAGATAAGCTTTCAGGCTACGAGTTAACTTCTTGGTCTTGTTTTTGTACTCTCGGTTGGCACAAGTTAAGTTTTCGGTCGCGTTATCAAATTATTTTTTATTTTATTTTATTTTATTTTTTTTTTTGGGGGGGGGGGGGGGGGTCGCGATTGCTGTTAGCGTCATCATGACCCGGAGTCACATGAACAGCCGTGAAGAAACTTAATCTGTTTATATGTCAATTTTTTAAGTGTCTTTTGTGTATCTTTTAACTTTCGAAGTTTTACAACCATTCATATTTCATCTTTTCGTTACTAGCACTTTAAAAATTTGAAAGGTTTATATGTTTTTTTTTTAATTTACTTAGCTTTTTTTAGTTCCTCAAGGTTAGTTTTGTTTAACCAAAAATTTGGCCACTAAATCACTCTATGACCCCGCGGGCCAAGAGAGATACCGATGTGTCTCACATGTACCAATGTAGAAACGGTTTCTGGTGAATAACAAATGCTCTCCCCTGTATTTCAATTTGACTGCAAGAAATGCAATTCTATCTAGTGATTACTTATTGCCTCAGCGGTACATCTCTGTATCTATATAGATTTGGGGGAATTAGCGATGTTGGAGGTTATCACTGCCAAAAGATTGTAGGCGTACGCGCAACGCAGTTAAATATGGCCCGAGTATAAGCTGAAAACAGCTTCTTGTTGTTTAAAAGGAGTAGATAATGTTCTAATCCACTTTTTAAGACACTATCCGGCAATTAAAAGGTGGGAATTTCAGTGTAAGCCTTTGAATTATGAAAAGGACAAAACTAGAACTAGTTGTCGAAATTGTAGAGCCGGGTTTCACTTTATCTGAAGGGAAAATGTTCGCTTGTGCCCGTCTTTATACTATAGACGAACAACAAATGTTTGCCCAAGTTCGTTTAGACGGCGGATAACTGTGTCCTCTAGAATAAAAACGGCCATTAAAACGAATCGACCGGCGTTGTTGTGAGGTGAAATTCAAGAGGCCATCAAATGCCTGGCACCCGCAACGGACGATGATATGGTAAAAAATACCCAACTAATGCACGGGGAGAATACTATAAATCACACCCGACTTAGCTACTTTTTTTCTACTTTTTGAGCAATATCTTCATGGATAAGGTTGAAACGGAGATTTAAAACCATAACGCATTAAACATGACCTCTCATTTGGAAACAATATATAGACGACATATTTTCCATATGGACTTTAAACAGAGAGAATATATAATGCAGTTCATAGAGCAAGCAAACAAACACACACCCCCCAATTAAATTCATGGCTGAAATTTCAGAAACAGAAACAACATTACTGGATACACACATTTAAAAGGCGAAAGATTCAGAAGCAATTCAGTTCTTGATGTGAGTAAGCACTTTAAACCTACTGAAACATTTCAATATACACACTTCTGTTCATGCCACCCACCAGGGGTCAAAAAAGGCTTCATCAAACGCGAGGCTCTGACACTTCTCAGAACAAACTCTTCTCTGTATTTAACAATGATTTATTGTAACTTGTATTTGAGCCATTCTTTACTGGGTTTCATTCCATCACAAGGAGAGGTTGATACACGTATGTGATATGTTGCAGAAATCTAACTTTATAATCGAGGGACTTGCTTGTGATTTACAAAGTTCTTGCATTTCCCCATTTTGGGAGTAAGGTTCTTAGCTATAAAGTGCCTGCCTCTGCCTTTGTTTACAGGGTGTGAATTCACCAATACAGAATAAAAGTTAATAATAATAATAATAATAATAATAATAATAATAATAATAATAATAATAATAATAATAATGGGCGGAGCGCCAAGTTCTAAAATAGGATTTCTTCGTACGTGCCATAACGTAGTGATCTACTGCGCGTGCGCTACATGTTGGCAAAGTCTGCGAGTCTGCAGGTATTCATCATAAGCCGCCATTACGGGACAAAAAACAAGGACGTAAAATTAACACAACGAATATCGTATTCTTAAAAGAAAACAGCTAGTATGTGTGTTGTCTGCTAACTCCTTCCATTGAACGAAACTAAGGGGCAACTTTCCTTTCAGGACGGATATTTTCCAAAAGTTCGACTTCAATTAACCTCAGACATTCTTTTGGCTCTTCTCGATAAATCCCCATTCGGTGTCAAACGTAATCGATAAGATCAGGCCGTAAACACTGAATTTACATACAGCCGAGCAAAACATTTCATTTCTCTGGCCGCAATATAAAAAAAAAAACGTTCAATTAACTTTAAAGATTCAAGACCATTCCGTGGGTGAAAGGCTTAGGGTAAAGTAGGAAACTAAAACTAAAGCTTCGAAAATAAATTTTTAATTTTTCGG
>NW_028145436.1:362500-400000 GCF_977016875.1 Pavona decussata | reverse complement strand
AACGAAGCAAAAGGAAGAAGAAAACAAAACAACGGAACCTGACTCGAACTCGTGCTAAGGCAGCTGGAAAGTATGACTTGTCTCGTTCTTTATGATAGTGTGCGGTTTGAATAGCCGCACCCTTGTGCAAGCTGGGTGATCACACCCACTCGGTGTGATGTTACCCAATACCATCGTATGATACTGACAGCATAAAATTCCATCACGCAACTAACATGAAATTTTAGAAACTTCCATAATCGTTTTACCCTCGGAAGTTCGAGTTTCGAATTTTCTGGCCAGCTTTCAAACCCGTCTAGGCGGGGAACGTTGGTAACATAACACTTAAAACTTTACATTTCAGTAATCACAAGGTAAGATAAAAAAAATCCCATATTGTCCTGCACAAATCACAAGACAAATGACACAAAACACGAACATATGATTAATGTTGCCACAAGCCTTTTAACCTCGAAAGTGCGTGCATTGATATTTTTCAATCAGGCGAGAAGTTCGCACCATATCGTTGTGCAGGAATGTCTGCTGTAAAAGAAGAGGTACAGGCTGTGAATCGAAAACTACTCAGGCGAATTTTTTTAAAAATTTTTTTTCATAACTTGTTTCTCTTTATTGCTGTTTGCGCAGATTGTGCTCCAAGACGAAATCTCACCCGAAACGGTGGAAGACGAATCGAAAACAACTAAGTCCAAAGGTAAGTTGTAAATAGTTATTAAAAGCTGAGAAAAACGTCAGGAAAGAAAATTCCTAGTAGCCACACATCCAAATTTACAAACAAACCACAGAATCGACTGGGGCTCTTCCAAGTGCGTGATCTACAGTAGAAATTATTATCAACGACTCACTCTAGAAAGCTGGTTTACTAACTTAGAACAAACGTCACTCAACCGTTGCCTACTCACCCGGATGATCATAATTTACGTACACATGGTAATATCATTTTTATTAGCCCTATCTAGTGAGTGGTCCTAAGCTCTTAATCGTCGTAGGACTTGTCCTTACATACGCAGATTTTTGTAACAGGAATAAAAGTGGCAAGAGAAGTCACCAGTAAAGATGAATAACATTTGAGTTTCTTGCGCACTCATTGTCTTATTTCATTGTTTTCGTTTTCTTAGGTCCGTCATCAAGAGTATCCAAAGACCCAGGAGATTTGCCTGCAGCATTTTTAATGCTGGAGAAGATAAAAATGCCGAGCAACACAGGGTGTCTATCTGGCTACACGTTGATTGAAGATAGGACCATGCCTTATGGTCTAAGTTAGAAGTTTGAATGGCATAACCTTATCGTTACCTTAAAAGAATTTGTAAAATTTTCACAAATTTTCATGGAAATTCCCGCCGCAGTTCGAACAGTCTTCAGTAAAGCTCGTTAGCGTGTTCAATGACTGGAACTTGTAAAAGAGAGAATGATCGAATGAAATTAAAATATTCAAGTTACGTTTTCTTTTGCTGTTTTTTTTGTATCCTGTGCATTTGCATGAACTGCATCCAAGACGGTAAACAGAAAAGCACAGCTGTCATGTGTTGAGCTCTTTTATGCCCGAGTACTTTTAGGCACGAGTTTAAATACGTTTTCGGTTGCGTTATCAAATTATTATTATTTTTTTGGGTGGGGGGGAGGGGTTCGCGATGGGTCGAGAGATAAGCTTTCAGGCCACGAGTTAAGTTCTTGGTCTTGTCTTTTGTACTCTCGATTGGCACAAGTTAAGTTTTCGGTCGCGTTATCAAATTCTTTTTTATTTTATCTTATTAGTACTTTTTTTTTTTGGGGGGGGGGGGGGGGTCGCGATTGCTGTTAGCGTCATCATGACCCGGAGTCCCATGAACAGCCGTGAAGAAACTTAATCTGTTTATATGTCAATTTTGTAAGTGTCTTTTGTGTATCTTTTAACTTTCGAAGTTTTACAACCATTCATATTTCAACTTTTCATTACTAGCACTTTAAAAATTTGAAAGGTTTATATAGTTTTTTTTTATTTAGTTAGCTTTTTTTAGTTCCTCAAGGTTAGTTTTGTTTAACCGAAAACTTGGCAACTAAATCACTCTATGACCCCGCGGGCCAAGAGAGATACCGATGTGTCTCACATGTACCAATGTAGAAACGGTTTCTGGTGAATAACAAATGCTTTCCCTGGTATTTTATTTATAAATATAAACAGCGGAACATTGAAAAACGTACAAGGAGAACGTACGCGTGATGCGTAACGTTACTCTAGACTCGGCCGGGACTAAAATTAAAAAAAAAACGTTCTTTCAAAAAATTTCGAAAAGCGCACCCAAACAAAAAGGTGAATGTTTACACGCGCTGCTGTACAATAGCAACATTGCTTACCGGATTATATTTTAACCTTAATTTTTACAACCTCGTTATCCACCAATGCATTAAACCAATATGGAAGTCTGGAGGAATAGTTAACCTGTAAGCTATTCAGTTTAGATTTACTCTGTAATTCACTGTGAAGTTTTCTTATCCTGGGTCATCTGCTAAAGATGATTCCGAAGTAAAACTGAAGTAATTTGCAATTTATTCCTAACAATCTTAAATGAGGTTTCCATTCACAACGAGTTGCCATTGAATAGGCTTTTTTTAATGGGTTATCGGATATTGAAATTCAATCGACACACATTAAAAAAAAAAAATCACCGGCGTGAATCAACTTAATCCACCATTAATTTTTGTGGTAGATCCAGAATTTGTCGATGTTTCACGATCAGCCGATGGAATAACTGCGTTCACTGAGAGAAATGCCGCGCCGTTTTGGTTAAAACGTTTACCTGGAATGTTTCTGACGATGTAGCATCCCAGGAATTTGATCTTGCAGTTTTACGACGTAAGTACATAGATGATTCCTGGCTAATTTCTCTTGCTTTATATCGCACATTCCGTTCAACGTGGACTTCTGCAGCTGTTACTTTGACGGTAGAGGGTTTTGCCATTCTCAAACCATCTAAATCGTCGCTGTAATTAACGAATGCTCGAAGCGATTTCGCTCTTTTCAAGATCATTTCATCTCTACTATGCACCTGTAAATCGAAAGATGCTGATCTTGTCGGTCGCGATCGGGAACATGGGGATTTCTTGGAGTTTCATTTCTTGCTGAACATTGGCCATTGACCTAAACATATCTTGTCGTCGACGAAAGTGTTCGGCACCATCTCTGACTTGGATTGGTTGAGGTTTCTTAATTCTCAGTAGCTCTAGCACCGCTTTCCTAAAGTGGCGGTCTCTGTAAAAGTACACTGAAGGATTCATTACAGAGTTTAACTGAAAGAGTGTTCCCACAATTTGCAAAAGAAAATTGGTACAAAAGACTGGAAGAAGCATTCTCAAACTCTGCAGAACACCAGCTAGCATGATGGTGAAGAAAAGAGCAGCAGTTATTAAAGCAGTGGTCTTGGTAACTTTGGATTGGATTTTGGCTTGAACAAGAGCTGTAACTTCACTGAAATCGCTGGTTTTTCGTTTACGTATCCCGAGGCAAACCATTATATAGAAATACACAATGAGTAAGAAGCTGGTTGCTCCGCAGACATTTTCTCCCAAGAAATCGCCGTTAGATGGTAACACTACACTGCTGCAGCTTCACCGGGTGATTCGCAGTTTTCTCTCGCTTGACATCGCACGCCCCTTTCAGCATGGATTGCTGCAGAAACTGAGGGTTCTTGCATTTTCAAACCGGCTAAGACATTAATTGGCATGGATATTAACGAGGGCTGGAACTGACGATGATCTTTTCAACATCATTTTATCGTTACGACCCATAAGTAAATTGCACGATGCCGACCTTTTCTGTCGAGGTCGGTGGCGATTTTCGTCGATTTTAGTTTGTCGTTGAGCATCGTCGGCCTTCGATCTAAACCTATCTTGTCCTCCATGAAATATTTTGGTACGATTCCGGCGATAAACTGGATCATGATTCTTCATTCCGAGCAACTCTAGTACTGCTTTTCTAAAGAGGCGGTCTCTGTAAAAGTAAACTAATGGATTTATTACGGAGTTTAGCTGAAAGAGTGTTCCTCCAATTGAAAAACAAAAATTGTACGAAAGGCTGGAAAAATCATTCCCAAACTAAAGACAACACTAGCAAGTATTAAAGTGAAAAATAGAGCAGCGGTTATTAAGCCAGTGGTCTTGGTAACTTTAGATTCCAGTTTTGCTTGTACAAGAGCTTTAACTTGACCGAAATCGCTTGTTTTTCGTTTGCGTATCCCGAGGCAAACCATTGTATAGAAATACACAATGAGTAAGAAGCTGGTTGCTCCACAGACATTTCCAACAATAATCCAAGTGTTTAGAACTTTGCTGTCTATACCCATCAGTTCCATTATAAGGACAGGAAAGGTTATGACAATAGCCGCCAACCAAGCTACTATTGCCATACGTTTAAGACGCGTTTTTGTCACAGTAATCTTATAATCCACCCATTTTCGAATTGCCACATACCTCTCCCAAGAAATCGCCGTTAAATGGTAAAGAGAGGAGAACAGCAAACACACCGTCAACTTGCCGTTGATTACTAGTAACCTACAGACATGCTCAACTGAAACTTGCCCAATAATCTGTAAGGCAATAATGACCCATGCTGGTATGAGAATAGCACCTATTAGTATGTCCGCAGCGGCCAGGCTAGTCAACAGACGGTGCGAGTTCTTTTGCAGTTCTTTCCTTTGCTTGAAAGCAATTATAACTAATGCGTTCAACAGTATGATGATGGTTGAGGAAAGCAATCCAACTATAACCAAACTCATGGGCAATATGGCTTCATTTGACTCGTTCCTGGGTGTATCTGGTACGTCCAGGCAAAAAAATGGTGGCGTGGCTTTCGTAGAAGTGTCGTTAATTGCTTCTGTGTCGTTTTGATTCATCGAAGATGATTTTAAGCTGAAAAAAATATATGAGCTGTGAGAACTTTCGTGCGGCGTTTGGTAAGTTGTCAGTCAAGATTTTGTTAATCAGTTACTGTGTAAATCTTTTTATTCAAAAGAAACTGACAATCGAGTCGGCAAACCAACTGACAAAAAGAAGCCTTTGAAAAGAAGTAGTGTCGTTAGAAGTGTCGTTAATTGTTTCGTTTTTTTAGATTCATCTTATAAGGCTTTTTAGAGAAAATCCTCAACTACGCGACAAAATACGAGATTTTTGTTTTGTTTTTAGCTGAAACAAAATGTGTTTTAGACCTTTCGTCCGGGCTTTTTAAACTTGTCTGTCAGAGTTCTGTGAAGGCTGAAAGCAGTCAAGCCTTTCTTTTGAAAAGGAAAGTTATACAAGTTGGTAAACCAATTGAAAAATAGGGGACCTTTGGACTTGAAAATGTTTCCATTCTTAAAGTAATATGTCAAAAACGAGGGCGAGTGCTTTATCACGGGTTCCAAATACTGAGAAACAGATGAAAGCACGAGGCCGCAGGCCGAGTGCTTTCATCTGTTTCGAGGTATTTGGAACCCGTGATAAAGCACGAAGCCCGAGTTTTTGACATGTCTTCTCAAATGAAACAATAAGAAATTAATCTCATTAAAATGCAAATGTTTGATCTCAGATGAAAAACATGTTTCATCTCAGATGAAAACCTGGTGGTGTTTCATCTGGTGTTTCATTGGGGTATCAAGATTCATCCACCTGACCGAAATGGAGGTCATTTATTGGCTTTTGACTGCATGAATTATTAATGAGTTTGAGAAGTTTTATTATGCATCTGTCAATACAAAAGGTATAACAAAAGCAAAACTGAGAGTACAGATTTAAAAGAAAAACCACAAGCGAATTACAGTGCGGGGGTCACTTAAACAAAACTGGCCAATCAGAATGCAAGACAATAACAATGAATTTCAACCAAAGCCGATTGACCAAATCACGAGTAGACGGAAAACAACAACAACAACAACAACAACAACAACAAAAAACAACTAAAAGTTTCAAATTATTCACTGTTTGTATCCTACTGTGAACTGATTGGCCAGTTGTAAGTGACCCTGGTAATAGTGGTCGCACTGTAACAGACAGATACGAAGTCGCAAAGCTGAAACCGTCAGTGAAAAGTCTGCGAATTGTTTTATTTCGCTGTGTTCTTAATGTGGCGAGAATCCAACCTTCAAACAATATAAATTCTTCAATGAGATAATTGGCGAAAGTACCTGGAAAGAGTCGGGGAACGAGAATCTTTGTTGAGAATGAAATATCATATTGAAAGAAATGTGATGGTATATTTCCAGCCTGGTGAATGAATGAGAATGATGATTATTCTAGAAAGTGACGCAGGCATACTCGGAAAAAAGAAATCCGAGTGCTCCTATCAGGGACCTTCCGATTACTAGTTCGGATGCTCTACCACTGAGCTACAGGAGACTCGTGGGAGCTAAGGCACGAGTCTCCTGTAGCTCCTGATAGGAGCACTCGGATTTCTTTTTTCCGAGTATGCCTGCGTCACTTTCTAGAATAATCATCATTCTCAAATATCTTATTATAATAATTTCGTCGGGCATTGCAACATATTTTGCGTGCTAAAATGGTGAATTCAGCTTGCTAAAATATATTTTAGCAAGCGTTTGTTTGTTGTTGTTGTTTTGCCGCCCGCGTTTGTTTGGTGAAAAGTTGCATGGCCAACTGCGTTTCATAAAAACAGAGAGCAACCTTGAAGACGACAAAATTTGAAAATTATTTTATGTATTCATTATAGTGACCAACAGCGGGAGAAAGAGGAAGACGACGAACAGCGGGAGAAACAAATGAACAGAGCACGAGAAAATTACTTTTTACAGTGCAAAGAACTCAACCGGGGCCACCGAAAAAACCGACACTTTAAAATTTAAAGAAATGTTCTCGTTTTTGGTTGGTTTACAAACTACCAAGGCCGGACTCCTTTGTTGTAAACGTGACCTGTGATTGGCTGATCAATGTTGGGTGGTCCCGGTTGAGTTCGTTGCACTGTAATAGACGGCACATCATAAACAGCTTTACAGCGAAGATTAGCCCTAAAGACAGCGTATCTTGCCGTTTCAATCGTCTCTGTGCGCCTTGTGGAAGCAAAGATGATCCTTTTTTGTATTAGTTGTGACCCACTTTCATGAACTTTGCTTCCAAACAAATTACTCATCAGTAGATGGCGCTTCATAAACACTTTTATTGGGAAAAGTATTAAAATCTTTAACTGGAAACAAGGTTTGGGAGTCTTTGTTTGATACAAACCGCCTTGCTTTCAATATCTAGATCATGCATTAAGGTTTGCATCAAAACAAAGCCAACAGCAATCTCGCTTTCAGTCAAAGACCAGGTCGCTAAGCACACATCGGTATAACTTTGTGGAAGGTCTTAAAACCATGTACTAACGTGCTTGATATGAAATCGTTCACAACGCAAAACAAAGGAGAAATAAAATTGGTCGTCCAACTTGTTCCACGCTCGATTTTAGCTTTTTGCGAGGGCCTTCGTCAGTCCGTGAGAGCCTGGAACAGGTGACGGCCTGGCCATGCGCGGATAAACACGTTCGATGCGGTGGGGAAACCCAATGAGAATATTTAAGAAGAAAACTTCAAAATGTCGATGAGGACGTTTGTGTATAGTTTGCGAATATTTATGTACGCTAACATAATTTGATCTGTTCGGATTCTCTAACTGTTGATGGCTCTCCAAAAATGCTAGGTTATCTTATTTCGTTCTCTTAACGACATTTTTGTCCCTTCGAAAAGACAAGGAAATAATTTTCCCATTTTACTAAACTTTTATGTAATGATACACCCAAAAGAACGCTATTATTATTATTATTATTATTATTATTATTATTATTATTATTATTATTATTATTATTATTATTATCAATAAAGATTTGGTAATGCAGAGACCTGCAAAAATTAACGATAAAAACCGACGTTTCGGTGTCTTTATGACGCCATTGTCAAGGAGAAATAAGAAATTACAGAGTCTGCGGCAAGGTGTAACAATAAATTAGCATATAGTGTTTAAGGCTAATTTAATAAATACTTTAGCGCGAATAGAGTCGTTTTGCACGTTCAGAGTGGGTTTTTTTTAATTTAATTAGCCTTAAACATTATCTGCTAATTTATTGTTACACCTTGCCGCAGACTCTGTAATTTCTTATTTCTCCCGGCCTTGACAATGGCGTCATGAAGACATCGAAACGTCGGTTTTTATCGTTAATTTTTGCATGTCTCTGCATTATTATTATTATTATTATTATGATTATTATTATGTTAAACGCTAAAAGGTTCTTTAAAAACATTTTAAAAACTCTAAAAAGCGGACGGCGTTTCGACGTTACTCTACGCCATTATCAAGTCAAAAAGGTAAAAGTAAAAACAAGAATATATAAAGACGTAAAAACAATAAAATATTTGTGTCCTATGGGTATATTACCCAACGTAAAACAAAACGAACCAATAGGAAAAGAAACGAAAGTGTCAAGTGAAAAGTTTGGCGCAAATTGAGTCACTTTGAGTGTTGAGAGAAGGCTTGATGTCCTTTATAAACAGCATCTCGAATATTAGGCAATCGACCTTGCTTCTGCATATCTTTAGGACTTTAAAGAGGTGATCGATCTTTGCTCTTTTGTTGCCATGTTGTGTTTCAAGGTGTTTCCCGGTACCAGAATAGCGGTGTTTACTGATGCGTTGGTGTAAGTGTCGGGCAGTAAAGCCGACATAATTTGCACAACACAACGCATGAATTTCTCAGCCTATTCCTTCAGAACAGATTTTCACCGAATTAAACCGTTGTGTACCGTTGATGTAGTACATTTTAAGGTTCAGAACTACAGCTTTTTTTCATTTTTTTCCTGCTAGTGACATCAGATTCTATCGGTTCTATTTTTTTTTTCATTCAAAATCTTACCGCAGCCGTGGACAGTTCCAATTGTAGTGTCAATTTAATCCAATAGAAAACAAACGTACCGCCAGATATATATGAACTCTCCACCTTTTAGGAGAGGTATACAGCTATTTCAATTAACGTTGTCGGATTAAAATCAAGCTAAAAGACAAGACCGCAATGTTTTGTGGGATTTTTTTTATGAATAATTACATCAAAATCATCCCTGCACGTGCAGGTCATTGTACTGCTAATTACAGGCTATTGTTTTCTCCAGGCATGACTGATTTTGATGAATTTATTCATAAAAATCCCACTTAAACTTTCGGTCTTGTCTTTTAGCTTCATGCTTTGAACCGACAACGTTAATTGAAACAGCTGTATATGTTGAAGTAATTAGTATTTATTAAACTGTTCCGAAGGTATTGTTGATTTTGTTATTACCACAAGTTGACACAAGCGTTATACGTTTCTTACACCTGTTTCCACGGAAGGCACTCAAACGTGTTTTTTTTCCTCAAAACTGCAATTAAAGGCGAAAAACCTAGCAAACTAGAAAACTATTAAAACTAAAGACTAACAGTACAATGACCGTGGACGCCCGTGGTTTTTTTTTTTTTTTTTTAATATGTGTCGATTGAATTTCAATAGCCGATAACCCATTAAGAAAAAAACCTATTCAATGGCATCTCGTTGTGAATGGAAACCTCATTTAAGATTGTTGGGAAGAAATTGCAAATTACTTCAGTTTTACTTCGGAAGATGACCCAGGATTAGAAAACTTCACAGTGAATTACAGAGTTAATCTAAACTGAATAGCTTACAGGTTAACTATTCCTCTAGACTTCCATATTGGTTTAATGCTTTGGTGGATAACGAGGTTGTAAAAATTACGGTTAAAATATAATCCGGTAAGCAATGTTGCTATTGTACAGCAGCGCGTGTAAACATTCACCTTTTTGTTTGGGTGCGCTTTTCGAAATTTTTTGAAAGAACGTTTATTTTAAATTTTAGTCCCGGCCGAGTCTAGAGTAACGTTACACATCACGCGTACGTTATCCTTGGTACGTTTTTCAATGTTCAGCTGTTTATATTTATAAATGAAATACCGGGGAAAGCATTTGTTATTCACCAGAAACCGTTTCTACGTTGGTACATGTGAGAAACATCGGTATCTCTCTTGGCCCGCGGGGTCATAGAGTGATTTAGTTGCCAAATTTTCGGTTAAACAAAACTAACCTTGAGGAACTAAAAAAGCTACGTAAATAAAAAAACTATATAAACCTTTCAAATTTTTAAAGTGCTAGTAACGAAAAGATGAAATATGAATGGTTGTAAAACTTCGAAAGTTAAAAGATACACAAAAGACACTTACAAAATTGACATATAAACAGATTAAGTTTCTTCACGGCTGTTCATGTGACTCCGGGTCATGATGACGCTAACAGCAATCGCGACCCCCCCCCCCCCCTCCCTCCAAAAAAAAAAAAAAAAGAATTTGATAACGCGACCGAAAACTTAACTTGTGCCAACCGAGAGTACAAAAGACAAGACCAAGAACTTAACTTGTGGCCTGAAAGCTTATCTCTCGACCCATCGCGAACCCCTCCCCCCACCCAAAAAAAAAAAAAGAAAAAAAATTTGATAACGCAACCGAAAACGTATTTAAACTCGTGCCTAAAAGTACTCGGGCATAAAAGAGTTCAACCCATGACAGCTGTGCTTTTCTGTTTACCGTCTTGGATGCAGTTCATGCAAATGCACAGGATACAAAACAACAGCAAACGAAAACCTGACTTGAATATTTTAATTTCATTCGATCATTTTCTCTTTTACAAGCTCCTGTCATTGAACACGCTAACCGGCTTTACTGAAGACTGTTCGATTAAAACTGCGGCGGGAATTTCCATGAAAATTTGTGAAAATTTTACAAATTCTTTTAAGGTAACGATAAGGTTATGCCATTCAAACTTCTAACTTAAACCGAAAGGTATGGTCCTATCTTCAATACACGAGTAGCCAGATAGACACCCTGCGTTGCTCGGCATTTTTATCTTCTCCAGCATTAAAAATGCTGCAGGCAAATCTCCTGGGTCTTTGGATACTCTTGATAACGGACCTAAGAAAACGAAAACAATAAAATAAGACAATGAGTGTGCAAGAAACTCAAATGTTATTCATCTTTAATGGTGAGGCTCTTGCCACTTTTATTCCTGTTACAAAAAGTTGCGTATGTAAGGACAAGTCCTACGACGATTAAGAGCTTAGGACCACTCACTAGATAAGGCTAATAAAAATGATATTACCATATGAAGATCATCCGCGTGAGTAGGCAACGGCTGAGTGACGTTTGTTCTAAGTTAGTAAACTAGCTTTCTAGAGTGAGTCGTTGATAATAATTTCTACTGTAGATCACGTACTTGGAAGAGCCCCAGTCGATTCTGTGGTTTGTTTGTAAATTTGGATGTGTGGCTACTAGGAATTTTCTTTCCTGACGTTTTTCTCAGCTTTTAATAACTATTTACAAATTACCTTTGGACTTAGTTGTTTTCGATTCCTCTTCCACCGTTTCGGGTGAGATTTCGTCTTGGGGCACAATCTGCGCAAACAGCAATAAAGAGAAACAAGTTATGAAAAAAAAAATAATAAAAAAAAAAAAAAATTCGCCTGAGTAGTTTTCGATTCACAGCCTGTACCTCGCCTTTTGCAGCAGACATTCCTGCACAACGATATGGTGCGAACTTCTCGCCTGATTGAAAAATATCAATGCACGCACTTTCGAGGTTAAAACGCTTGTGGCAACATTAATCATATGTTCGTGTTTTGTGTCATTTGTCTTGTGATTTGTGCAGGACAATATGGGATTTTTTTTATCTTACCTTGTGATCACTGAAAGGTAAAGTTTTAAGTGTTATGTTACCAGCGTTTCCCGCCTAGAGGGATTTGAAAGCTGGCCAGAAAATTCGAAACTCGAACTTTCGAGGGTAAAACGATTATGGAAGTTTCTAAAATTTCATGTTAGTTGCGTGATGGAATTTTATGCTGTCAGTATCATACGATGGTATTGGGTGACATCACACCGAGTGGGTGTGATCACCCAGGTTATTTGTCAGTTGGCTCGGTTTCCTTTGTTCTTTTCGGTTGAATATATTCAATAGCCCCTGTCAATTACCAACTGTCTGAAAAGCTGGGTGCGGCTTTGGTTGTTAAAGGGGAGGGCGGGGCTGAAAAGAATAGCTGAGGCGAGGGGATTATGACGAGGGGGGGGGGGGAAATATATATTTTACCCCCCCCCCCCCCCTCGCCATATACCGCTTGACTTATTCCCCTTATTTAGTAATCTTAAACATTTCAACGAGTTCTTAATCGTTTATTATTAAAGAAAAAATGAACAACATAACTTTTTCTACTACTACTACTACTATTACTACTACTACTACTATTACTACTACTACTACTACTACTACTACTACTACTACTACTACTACTACTACCTACTACTACCTACTACTACTACTACTACTACTACTACTACTACTACTACTACTACTACTACTACTACTACTACTACTACTACTACTACTACTACTACTACTACTACTACTACTACTACTACTATTGTATGGTGCCAAGGCCTGATAACCCCCATTTACAAATCTGGTGACAAGAATGATCCGACAAACTACAGGGGCATCTGTGTATCAAGTTGCCTCGGAAAACTGTTCTGCTCAATCTTAAATCAACGTCTACACTCTTATTTAAAAGAAAACAAAATATTACATAACTCACAAATTGGCTTTCTGCCAGAAAACCGCACTGCAGACCATGTTTTTACTCTTCGAGCCCTGCTAGATAAATACGTTCACTATCACAAAGAAAGGGTCTATGCCTGTTTCGTAGATTTCCGCAAGGCTTTTGACTCCGTCTGGCACGTTGGTTTATTTTATAAGCTACTCGGTGCTGGCATTGGAGGACAATTTTACAATCTAATTAAAACTCTTTATTGTAATTCTTCCTGTTCTATAAGAATTGGAGACAACAAAACACGATCTTTCTCGTACTCCAGGGGTGTCCGTCAAGGGTGTATTCTAAGTCCTCTGTTATTCAACTTTTATATTAACGATCTGCCATATTCATTTCAAAACGCGCTTTCTGATCCATTTGTCCTCCCAAATGGAACGAAAATAAACTCACTTCTGTATGCTGATGATTTAATCATTCTGTCGAGATCCAAAACAGGATTGCAAAACTGTTTTAAATACGCTATCTTCTTACTGCAAATCATGGATGCTAAAAATCAATCCCAAGAAGACGAAAGTAATGATCTTTCAGAAACGCTCAAAGAAATCCGTTGACATTAATTTTAAAATAGACACCGAACCTGTTGAAATTGTTCAGGAATACACTTATTTAGGAACTCGTTTAACCCCAACAGGAAATTTCACTCTTGCGTTAGATCACTTAAAAGAAAAGGCCATGCACGCATTCTCTAACATCCAAAAACACACACTCCTCAGTAAACTAAATCCCAACACAGCATCTCAGATCTTCGACACGATGATATTCTCGATCTTAAGCTATAACAGTGAGGTTTGGGGTATGTAGTTCAAAACATGGGATAATTCCCCATTAGAAAAAGTACATTTAAAGTTTTGCAAACGCTATTTGGAGGTAAAAAACAAAGCCTCTAACCTAGCATGTAGGGCTGAGTTAGGGCGATATCCATTACTTATTGCAATAAACCAAAAAATTATGAAATACTTTGTTTACCTAAACAATAAGGAGAATGACTCTATCGTTAAGCAATCTTTTCTGATGTCAAAACATTTACACTCCATTAATAATTCCGGTTTTTACTCCAATTTTATGGGCATCTTAGAAAAATACTATTCATCTGATCTAAATCCTGAAAATTTTAGCAATGAGACAATAAGGCAAATTGAAACTAATATGAAAAACAAGTATCTACGTTTCTGGCAACACAACCTTGAACACTCAAAAAAGTTAGAGTTCTATAAGGTTTTCAAGAATGAATACTCTTCGTCTAATTATTTAACTCATTTAAGAAATTTTCCTGATAGACGAAACCTAGTTAAGTTTAAATTAAGTAACCACAAACTCAGAATTGAAGCTGGTAGATATCAGAAAGATCATCTTCCTAGAGAGTTAAGATTATGTCAGTTGTGTCAATCAAATCAAGTGGAAAATGAAACTCATTTCTTGTTTCAATGTAGTTGCTACTCTTTACAGAGGCAGACATTCTATGAAGACATAAGTAAAATGATACCTGATATTCAAAGAATTAATTATATATTGTTATGATACTTTACACTGTTTTGTTAGTAATTAGATTATATAAGCTTTTGCAATACTGTAAATCTTGTGGTCATGCAAATAAAGCAATTACTACTACTACTACTACTACTACTACTACTACTACTACTACTACTACTACTACTACTACTACTACTACTACTACCACCACCACCACCACTACTACTACTACTACTACTACGGATCATGTGTCTTATAGGGGGCCTCGGTCGATGGTAACGGTCGATATGTCGGTCGACTGACGGTCGACTGACGGTCGATATCTCGGTCGAGCCTCGGTCGCTACTCGGTCGACACTCGGTCGATAATTGGGGATGACTCGGTCGATGTTGTACCGCTATGGCAGTCGTCGTATCGACCGAGGTGGCTGTCGGCCAATATAGATAGAAATACACCGACACTTCACCGACACATCACCGATACTTCATTGATATTTCACCGCTTACCGGCCGATAGTATCGGCCGATATATCGGTCGATATTCCATCGATATGTTTTTTCGACACTTCTTCCTTATCTCGATCGACATTCATGTACATCGCGCACCGCAATATCGGTCGTCATATCAATAACGACCGATAGTCGGTCGATAGTCTGTCGTTATCTCATTTGATTCTTCCACCATTGCATCATTTTACCACGTTAGGTCAAGAGAAAGCGCAAAAATATGCCAGCGTATTACACTGTAGTGTCCCGGTTTAACCGGTTTAAAACAAAGCAAAATCCTCGTTCCTTTTTCGTGTCGACCGAGCATCGGCCGATGCATCGACCGATACTTTACCGATACTTGACCGACGGTTCACCGATAAATTGCTGACACTCTGCCGATGCTATCGCGAGCGACTGTCGGTCGATCTCTCGACCGAAGGTGATCCAATGATCGGTCGATACGTCGCCTATATAGCGGCCGATGCTCGACCGACACTCGCCCGATACTCGACCGACAATCGACCGATACTCGGTGGATACATCGACCGAGATATCGACCGTGTGTCGACCGACCTATCGACCGTTACCATCGATCGAGTAATTCAATAACAGGCGCAACAACAAACTCAAACTCATCTTCTTGTCGACTACTAGTTGGAAGGGAGATTCTTTCATCGGCGACCACTCATTCCATACTCGTACTGTCCAACTGGTAGCTTTCTTTACATTTGCAGGAATACAACCACTAATCCTTTCAGCAAAGACAGTGTAAGAAGTTTTTGGTTAAAAAGACTTCATCTTAACAAACGCTCATCGTTGTTTCCACACGGAACGATGGCCGACTGCACACTATTTCTAAAATTTAACAGCAGCCGCTCAACCACGTGTAGTGTACTGAATGCAGTGATTATGCAAGAGTGACAAACATGTTTACCACGCATACCAGCAGACAAAAGTAATTGTTTATACAAATTGTTGTGTGAATAATCCAAAGTTCAGAAAACAGTTGAGAAAAACATCTTTACGGCTGAAATCTCACTGCCTTCTACTGCCATTAAAAAAATGTTATGTACTAGACTTCCACCTTAAGGTCCTTGTTTCTATTAGGAATCCTCACCAACCAAAAAATAAGCATGTTATTGACCTGTCCCTCGGGAATATGTGATATATTCCCCTCCTCGGGCACGCCACGAGGGGAATATATCACATATCCCCTCGTTCCAGGCCAATAACCCTTACTTACATTAGGGTGCGGCTATTCAAATCATAAAGAACGAGACAAGTCATACTTTCCAGCTGCCTTAGCACAAGTTCGAGTCAGTTTCCGTTCTTTTGTTTTCTTCTTCCTTTTGCTTCGTTTATGTGTTGATCAAAGGCTGGTATTGTGATTCTTGCTTTCATAATGATGTGTTTACTTAACTGATCTTCGAAGCATTAAAAACATGAACGAGATATTATTATCGTCAACTCGATCGCGAGAATTCATTGTTGGTAGCAAATTAACCCCAGTCCTTACTCATTCTCGTCTTTTATAATTTTCCTGAAATGGTTTGTCCGATGTTGTTGATGACTAAAGCTTCAGTCACTATGCCTTGTGAAACCCACGTGTAAGGAAAATTAAAAATTTCCATGGCCGTCTACATTTTGGCCGCGAAGGGTACAGATTCTACTACTTATGTTATCCTGTAATCCTCCCCCTCAACACATAAACAGCAAAATATCTAAAAATGTGGGAATCCTTTTCAAATTACGCCATTTCTTACCTATAAACACTCTCAAACAGATATATTACTCACTTATTTTCCCCTACCTCCATTACGGTATTATGAGTTGGGTTAAAACCTACTCAAGCAGATTAACCAACGTTCAAACAAAACAAAGTAAATCAGTTTACGCGGCTTCATATTTTTTTAGCCATAATACAGAAAGCAGTGCACCTTACCTCAAGCTACTAGACATGCATACCCAACATAGATAACCTTCTGCTGGCCCACAAAATCTCACAAAATGAAGCCAATATCCCCGACGTACTTCAAAAACTGAGTACCTAAACAAGGCGTCTGATATTCATTCACACAATACCGGGTATGCCTCAAATCTTAATTTCTATGTACCACGTGTAAGATTAAATTATGGTATCACCAAAATCTGGGAAGAGACTCCTAGCTACTAACATAAATGTTTTCACATTAAGATGGATAATCCATCTGGGACGAATGATCCGTGTCAGGAATAATTCGTGTCTACTGTGAAAAAGGCCAATGGGACAGTTGTTGAAGTGTTTCGGGTGTGTTTAATTTGCATGTGACCAGCAATTGTACTGAAAACACATTTCAAACAAATGGAATGAGTTTACTTCAGGGGCGTGATCGGTTTCAATATTGCCTTCAACTTAAAATTACAGGTCAATGCTCAAAGTTTTCTGTATACAATTTAAGCAAAATCACAGCTCTGCTCTTATGATGTTGTTTTTCTCTCTTTAATGGCAATGCCAAAAATGTTCCAGAGTCACTCTAATCACAATTAAAATCACGGTATGATTTGTCATCTATAGGATTTCTAAATATCGCTGTGCATGCTTTAATTCGTTTTTCAGTGGTTATTTGCAAGTAGAAGAATTAAGCAGATTCTTTTATTGGGCGGAGAGAATTAAGTGCTCAATGCAAATGCAAAAACGTTTTAAAAATGAATGTGTTACAAATCTTTGTTATTTATTTATTTATTTTTTTTAACTTTATACATTCATGCATGGCCAGCATCGTAGCGTTAAGTTAATCAATCATTTTTTTTATATATATGAAAAAATAACTGAAACTTTTCTAGAGATTCTGTAAACAACGTGTAGTTCCCTTGCCTTAAATTAATAATTTGTGAAAAACAGCTGGTTTTAGCTATTGCAGTGTGGTTGTTGTGTGTAGATCTGTTTAAGTGTGATTGATTTTATTATTATTATTATTATTATTATTGCAGAAGGGGCCATTTGAGAGATGCATATTTTGTTTATTTTTTTTCTTTTCTTTTTATCAAGTGGAACTGATTTTAAAATGCCGAATTTCATTCTTTTAAAACTTCATGACATTTGATTTTTTTCTTTTTTCTTTACAAAAACATTATTGCTTGAAAATATTATCCTTTTTTTAATCGAAATGAAATGTGAATAGGTTTTTAATGGCTCTCTTTTTATATACTTTTAACTTGTAAATAGCAATTTGGGTGGAATATTTCAATAACGAATTATTATATTTATTTATTATTATTATTATTATTATTATTATTATTATTGAGAACATAATTTTATTTCTTAGTTTTTCTTATTTTTCTTGGTAGCCTTCCTTTTGATGTTGGTTTTTATTCCCTTTTTTTTAAGATTTTTAACTTTGTATATGTGATTGATTTTTTTAAAAAGAATAGCATAGTAACTTTATCAGAAAAAAGAAACGGCTTGAAAGTTGTCTCTTCTTCATCAAAATAAATTGTAAATAGTTTTTTAATAGTTCTTTTTTCTACTTTTAACTTGTGAATAGCAATTTGCTTGAAATATGTCAACAAAGAGTTCTCATTAAAAATTTTTTTTAAAAAATTATTATTATTGTTATTATTATTATTATTGAAATTGTGCTTTAAAATAGTCTCTTTCTTTAATCGAAATAAATTGTAAATAGATTTTTTATTATTATTATTATTATTATTATTATTATTGTTGACATTGAAACTGCAAAAGGGGCCATTTGAGAGATGCACATTTGGTTTCTTTTTTTTTTCTATTCTTTTTATTAAGTGGAACTGATTTTGAAATGCCGAATTTCATTTTTTTTAAAAATTCATGACATTTGTTTGTTTTTTTTCTTTTTCTTTACAAAAACATTATGCTCGAAAGTAGTCTCAGTTTTGTTTTTCGCAATCGAATATTTAAAAAAATCATTACTGAAATTTTGCTTGAAAATATTATCTTTTTTTAATCAAAATGAATTATAAATAGGTGTTTGATAGCTCTTTTTTATATACTTTTAACTTGTAAATAGCAATTTGTGTGGAATATTTTAATAAAGAATTATTATTATTATTATTATTATTATTATTATTATTATTATTATTAACTTTTATTCTGTACTGGTGAATTCACACCCTGTAAACAAAGGCAGAGGCAGGCACTTTATAGCTAAGCACCTTACTCCAAAAATAGGGAAATGCAAGAACGTTGTAAATCACAAGCAAGTCCCTCGATTATAAAGTTAAATTTCTGCAACATCACATACGTGTATCAACCTCTCCTTGTGATGGAATGAAAGCCAGTAAAGAATGGCTCAAATACAAGTTACAATAAATGATTGTTAAAAACAGAGAAGAATTTGTTCTGAGAAGTGTCAGAGCCTCGCGTTTGATGAAGCCCTTTTTTGACCCCTGGTTGATGGCACGAAGAGAAGTGCGTATATTGAAATGTTTATTGAAAACTGAATTGCTTTTGAATCTTTCACCTTTATAAATGTTTGTATCAAGAAATATCGTTTCTGTTTCTGAAATTTCAGCCGTAAATTTAATTGTGGGGTGGTGTTTGTTTGCTTGCCCTATGAACTGCATTATGTCCTCTCTGTTTAAAGTCCATAAGGGAAATATGTCGTCTACATATTGTTTCCAAATGAGCAGTTTTAATGCGTTATGGTTAAAATCTCCGTTTCAACCTTAGCCATGAAGATATTGCTCAAAAAGTAGGAATAAGGTAGCTAAGTTAGGTGTGATTTATAGTATCCTCCCCGTGCATTAGTTGGGTATTTTTCACCATATCATCGTCCGTTGGGGGTGCCAGGCATTTGATGGCCTCTTGCATTTCACCTCACAACAACGCCGGTCGATCCGTTTTTATTCTAGAGGACACATTATCCGTCTGGACGAACTTGAAAAAGAAAAAAACCAAATAATAAATTAATAATAATAATAATAATAATAATAATGATAATAATAATAATAATAATAATAATAATAATAATAATAATAACAATAATAACAATAACAATAATAATAATAAAATCCATAAAATCCTTCACACTTAAACAGATCTACACACAACAACCACACTGCAATAGCTAAAACCAGCTGTTTTTCACAAATTATTAATTTAAGGCAAGGGAACTCCACGTTGTTTACAGAATCTCTAGAAAAGTTTCAGTTATTTTTTCCCATATATATAAAAAAAATGATTGATAAACTTAACGCTAAGATGCTGGCCATGCATGAATGTATAAAGTTAAAAAAAAAAAAACAAATAAATAACAAAGATTTGTAACACATTCATTTTTAAAACGTTTTAGCATTTGCATTGAGCACTTAATTCTCTCCGCCCAATAAATGAATCTGCTTAATTGACCTGTAATTTTAAGTTGTGGGCAATATTGAAACCGATCACACCCCTGAAGTAAACTCATTCCATTTGTTTGAAATGTGTTTTCAGTACAATTGCTGGTCACATGCAAATTAAACACACCCAAAAGTCTAAAAAGGTTATCTATGTTGGGTATGCATGTCTAGTAGCTTGAAGTAAGGTGCACTACTTTCTGTATTATGGCTAAAAAAATATGAAGCGTAAACTGATTTATTTTGTTTTGTTTGAACTTTGGTTAATCTGCTCAGGAGTAGGTTTTAACCCAACTCATAATACCGTAATGGAGGTAGGGGAAAATAAGTGAGTAATATATCTGTTTGAGAGTGTTTATAGGGTAAGAAATGGCGTAATTTGAAAAGGATTCCCACATTTTTAGATATTTTGCTGTTTATGTGTTGAATGTGGGGAGGATAACAGGAAAACATAGAATACAATCTGTACCCTTCGCAGCCATGGATATTTTAAATTTTTCTAACACGTGGGTTTCACAAGGCATAGTGACTGAAGCCTTAGTCACCAACAACATTGGACAAACCCTTTCAGGAAAATTATAAAAGACGAGAATAAGTGAGGACTGGGGTTAATTTGCTACCAACAATGAATTTTTGCGAACGCGTTGACGATAATAATATCTCGTTCATGTTTTTAATGCTTCGAACATCAGTTAACACATCATTATGAAAGCAAGAATCACAATACCAGCCTTTGATCAACACATAAACGAAGCAAAAGGAAGAAGAAAACAAAACAACGGAACCTGACTCGAACTTGTGCTAAGGCAGCTGGAAAGTATGACTTGTCTCGTTCTTTATGATAGTGTGCGGTTTGAACAGCCGCACCCTTGTGCAAGCTGGGTGATCACACCCACTCCGTGTACGTGCCGGATGTCACCCAATACCATCGTATGATACTGACAGCATAAAATTCCATCACGCAACTAACATGAAATTTTAGAAACTTCCATAATCGTTTTACCCTCGAAAATTCGAGTTTCGAATTTTTTAATTTGGCCAGCTTTCAAACCCATCTATGCGGGCAACGCGGTAACATAACACTTAAAACTTTACATTTCAGTGATCACAAGGGAAGATAAAAAAAATCCCATATTGTCCTGCACAAATCACAAGACAAATGACACAAAACACGAACATATGATTAATGTTACCACAAGCGTTTTAACCTCGAAAGTGCGTGGATTGATATTTTTCAATCAGGCGAGAAGTTCGCACCATATCGTTGTGCAGGAATGTCTGCTGCAAAAGAAGAGGTACAGGCTGTGAATCGAAAACTACTCAGGCGAATTTTTTTAAAAATTTTTTTTCATAACTTGTTTCTCTTTATTGCTGTTTGCGCAGATTGTGCTCCAAGACGAAATCTCACCCGAAACGGTGGAAGAGGAATCGAAAACAACTAAGTCCAAAGGTAATTTGTAAATAGTTATTAAAAGCTGAGAAAAACGTCAGGAAAGAAAATTCCTAGTAGCCACACATCCAAATTTACAAACAAACCACAGAATCGACTAGGGCTCTCCCAAGTGCGTGATCTACAGTAGAAATTATTATCAACGACTCACTCTGGAAGGCTGGTTTACTAACTTAGAACAAACGTTACTCAGCCGTTGCCTACTCACGCGGATGATCTTAATTTACGTACACATGGTAATATCATTTTTATTAGCCTTATCTAGTGAGTGGTCCTAAGCTCTTAATCGTCGTAGGACTTGTCCTTACATACGCAGATTTTTGTAACAGGAATAAAAGTGGCAAGAGAAGTCACCAGTAAAGATGGATAACATTTGAGTTTCTTGCACACTCATTGTCTTATTTCATTGTTTTCGTTTTCTTAGGTCCGTCATCAAGAGTATCCAAAGACCCAGGAGATTTGCCTGCAGCATTTTTAATGCTGGAGAAGATAAAAAGGCCGAGCAACACAGGGTGTCTATCTGGCTACACGTTGATTGAAGATAGGACCATGCCTTTTGGTCTAAGTTAGAAGTTTGAATGGCATAACCTTATCGTTACCTTAAAAGAATTTGTAAAATTTTCACAAATTTTCATGGAAATTCCCGCCGCAGTTCGAACAGTCTTCAGTAAAGCCCGTTAGCGTGTTCAATGACTGGAACTTGTAAAAGAGAGAATGATCGAATGAAATTAAAATATTCAAGTTACGTTTTCTTTTGCTGTTTTTTTGTATCCTGTGCATTTGCATGAACTGCATCCAAGACGGTAAACAGAAAAGCACAAGCTGTCATGTGTTGAGCTCTTTTATGCCCGAGTACTTTTAGGCACGAGTTTAAATACGTTTTCGGTTGCGTTATGAAATTATTATTATTTTTTTGGGTGGGGGGGAGGGGTTCGCGATGGGTCGAGAGATAAGCTTTCAGGCCGCGAGTTAAGTTCTTGGTCTTGTCTTTTGTACTCTCGGTTGGCACAAGTTAAGTTTTCGGTCGCGTTATCAAATTCTTTTTTATTTTATCTCATTATTATTATTTTTTGGGGGGGGAGGGGGGGGGGGGGTCCCGATTGCTGTTAGCGTCATCATGACCCCGAGTCCCATGAACAGCCGTGAAGAAACTTAATCTGTTTATATGTCAATTTTGTAAGTGTCTTTTGTGTATCTTTTAACTTTCGAAGTTTTACAACCATTCATATTTCAACTTTTCATTACTAGCACTTTAAAAATTTGAAAGGTTTATATAGTTTTTTTTTTATTTACCTAGCTTTTTTTAGTTCCTCAAGGTTAGTTTTGTTTAACCGAAAATTTGACAACTAAATCACTCTATGACCCCGCGTGCCAAGAGAGATACCGATGTGTCTCACATGTACCAATGTAGAAACGGTTTTTGGTGAATAACAAATGCTTTCCCCGGTATTTCATTTATAAATATAAACAGCGGAACATTGAAAAACGTACAAGGATAACGTACGCGTGATGCGTAACGTTACTCTAGACTCGGCCGGGACTAAAATTTAAAATAAACGTTCTTTCAAAAAATTTCGAAAAGCGCACCCAAACAAAAAGGTGATTGTTTACACGCGCTGCTGTACAATAGCAACATTGCTTACCGGATTATATTTTAACCTTAATTTTTACAACCTCGTTATCCACCAATGCATTAAACCAATATGGAAGTCTGGAGGAATAGTTAACCTGTAAGCTATTCAGTTTAGATTTACTCTGTAATTCACTGTGAAGTTTTCTCATCCTGGGTCATCTGCTAAAGATGATTCCGAAGTAAAACTGAAGTAATTTGCAATTTATTCCTAACAATCTTAAATGAGGTTTCCATTCACAACGAGATGCCATTGAATAGGCTTTTTTTTTAATGGGTTATCGGATCTTGAAATTCAATCGACACACATTAAAAAAAAAAAAAAAAAAAATCACGGGCGTGAATCAACTTAATGTACCATTAATTTATGTGGTAGATCCAGAATTTGTCGATGTTTCACGATCAGCCGATGGAATAACTGCGTTCACTGAGAGAAATGCCGCGCCGTTTTGGTTAAAACGTTTACCTGGAATGTTTCTGACGATGTAGCATCCCAGGAATTTGATCTTGCAGTTTTACGACGTAAGTACGTAGATGATTCCTGGCTAATTTCTCTTGCTTTATATCGCACATTCCGTTCAACGTGGACTTCTGTAGCTGTTACTTTGACGGTACAGGGTTTTGCCATTCTCAAACCATCTAAATCGTTGCTGTAATTAACGAATGCTCGAAGCGATTTCGCTCTTTTCAAGATCATTTCATCTCTACTATGCACCTGTAAATCGAAAGATGCTGATCTTGTCGGTCGCGATCGGGAACACGGGGATTTCTTGGAGTTTCATTTCTTGCTGAACATTGGCCATTGACCTAAACATATCTTGTCGTCGACGAAAGTGTTCGGCACCATCTCTGACTTGGATTGGTTGAGGTTTCTTAATTCTCAGTAGCTCTAGCACCGCTTTCCTAAAGTGGCGGTCTCTGTAAAAGTACACTGAAGGATTCATTACAGAGTTTAACTGAAAGAGTGTTCCCACAATTTGCAAAAGAAAATTGGTACAAAAGACTGGAAGAAGCATTCTCAAACTCAGCATGATGGTGAAGAAAAGAGCAGCAGTTATTAAAGCAGTGGTCTTGGTAACTTTGGATTGGATTTTGGCTTGAACAAGAGCTGTAACTTGACTGAAATCGCTGGTTTTTCGTTTACGTATCCCGAGGCAAACCATTATATAGAAATACACAATGAGTAAGAAGCTGGTTGCTCCGCAGACATTTTCTCCCAAGAAATCGCCGTTAGATGGTAACACTACACTGCTGCAGCTTCACCGGGTGATTCGCGGTTTTCTCTCGCTTGACATCGCACGCCCCTTTCAGCATGGATTGCTGCAGAAACTGAGGGTTCTTGCATTTTCAAACCGGCTAAGACATTAATTGGCATGGATATTAACGAGGGCTGGAACTGACGATGATCTTTTCAACATCATTTTATCGTTACGACCCATAAGTAAATTGCACGATGCCGACCTTTTCTGTCGAGGTCGGTGGCGATTTTCGTCGATTTTAGTTTGTCGTTGAGCATCATCGGCCTTCGATCTAAACCTATCTTGTCCTCCATGAAATATTTTGGTACGATTCCGGCGATAAACTGGATCATGATTCTTCATTCCGAGCAACTCTAGTACTGCTTTTCTAAAGAGGCGGTCTCTGTAAAAGTAAATTAATGGATTTATTACGGAGTTTAGCTGAAAGAGTGTTCCTCCAATTTGAAAAACAAAAATTGTACGAAAGGCTGGAAAAATCATTCCCAAACTAAAGACAACACCAGCAAGTACTAAAGTGAAAAATAGAGCAGCAGTTATTAAGCCAGTGGTCTTGGCAACTTTAGATTGCAGTTTTGCTTGTACAAGAGCTTTAACTTGACCGAAATCGCTTGTTTTTCGTTTGCGTATCCCGAGGCAAACCATTGTATAGAAATACACAATGAGTAAGAAGCTGGTTGCTCCACAGACATTTCCAACAATAATCCAAGTGTTTAGAACTTTGCTGTCTATACCCATCAGTTCCATTATAAGGACAGGAAAGGTTATGACAATGGCTGCCAACCAAGCTACTATTGCCATACGTTTAAGACGCGTTTTTGTCACAGTAATCTTATAGTCCACCCATTTTCGAATTGCCACATACCTCTCCCAAGAAATCGCCGTTAAATGGTAAAGAGAGGAGAACAGCAAACACACCGTCAACTTGCCGTTGATTACTAGTAACCTACAGACATGCTCAACTGAAACTTGCCCAATAATCTGTAAGGCAATAATGACCCATGCTGGTATGAGAATAGCACCTATTAGAATGTCCGCAACGGCCAGGCTAGACAACAGAAAGTGCGAGTTCTTTTGCAGTTCTTTCCTTTGCTTGAAAGCAATTATAACTACTGCGTTCAACAGTATGATGATGGTTGAGGAAAGCAATCCAACTATAACCAAACTCATGGGCAATATGACCTCATTTGACTCGTTCCTGGGTGTATCTGGTACGTCCATGCAAAAAAATGGTGGCGTGGCTCTCGTAGAAGTGTCGTTAATTGCTTCTGTGTCGTTTTGATTCATCGAAGATGATTTTAAGCTGAAAAAAAATATATGAGCTGTGAGAACTTTCGTGCGGCGTTTGGTAAGTTGTCAGTCAAGATTTTGTTAATCAGTTACTGTGTAAATCTTTTTATTCAAAAGAAAACAATCGAGTCGGCAAACCAACTGACAAAAAGAACCCTTTGAAAAGAAGTAGTGTCGTTAGAAGTGTCGTTAATTGTTTCTTTTTTTTTTAGATTCATCTTATAAGGCTTTTTAGAGAAAATCCTCAACTACGCGACAAAATACGAGATTTTTGTTAAGTTTTAGCTGAAACAAAATGTGTTTTGGACCTTTCGTCCGGGCTTTTTAAACTTGTCTGTCAGAGGTCTGTGAAGGCTGAAAGCAGTCAAGCGTTTCTTTTGAAAAGGAAAGTTATACAAGTCGGTAAACCAATTGAAAAATAGGGGACCTTTGGACTTGAAAATTTTTTCATTCTTAAAGTTTTATTATGCATCTGTCAATACAAAAGGTATAACAAAAGCAAAACTAAGAGTACAGATTTAAAAGAAAAACCACAAGCGAATTACAGTGCGGGGGTCACTTAAACAAAACTGGCCAATCAGATTGCGAGACAAGAACAATGAATTTCAACCAAAGCCGATTGACCAAATCACGAGTAGACGGAAAACAACAACAACAACAACAACAAAAAAAACAACTAAAAGTTTGAAATTATTCACTGTTTGTATCCTACTGTGAACTGATTGGCCAGTTGTAAGTGACCCTGGTAATAGTAGTCGCACTGTAACAGACAGATACGAAGTCGCAAAGCTGAAACCGTCAGTGAAAAGTCTGCGAATTGTTTTATTTCGCTGTGTTCTTAATGTGGCGAGAATCCAACCTTCAAACAATATAAATTCTTCAATGAGATAATTGGCGAAAGTACCTGGAAAGAGTCGGGGAACGAGAATCTTTGTTGAGAATGAAATATTATATTGAAAGAAATGTGATGGTATATTTCCAGCCTGGTGAATGAATGAGAATGATGATTATTCTAGAAAGTGACGCAGGCATACTCGGAAAAAAGAAATCCGAGTGCTCCTATCAGGAGTCGAACCTAAGACCTTCCGATTACTAGTTCGGATGCTCTACCACTGAGCTACAGGAGACTCGTGGGAGCTAAGGCACGAGTCTCCTGTAGCTCCTGATAGGAGCACTCGGATTTCTTTTTTCCGAGTATGCCTGCGTCACTTTCTGGAATAATCATCATTCTCAAATATCTTATTATAATAATTTCGTCGGGCATTGCAACATATTTTGCGTGCTAAAATGGTGAATTCAGCTTGGTAAAATATATTTTAGCAAGCGTTTGTTTGTTGTTGTTGTTGTTGTTGTTGTTTTGCCGCCCGCGTTTGTTTGGTGAAAAGTTGCATGGCCAACTGCGTTTCAGAAAAACAGAGAGAAACCTTGAAGACGGCAAAATTTGAAAATCATTTTATGTATTCATTATAGTGACCAACAGCGGGAGAAAGAGGAAGACGACGAACAGCGGGAGAAACAAATGAACAGAGCACGAGAAAATTACTTTTTACAGTGCAAAGAACTCAACCGGGGCCACCGAAAAAACCGACACTTTAAAATTTAAAGAAATGTTCTCGTTTTTGATTGGTTTACAAACTACCAAGGCCGGACTCCTTTGTTGTAAACGTGACCTGTGATTGGCTGATCAATGTTGGGTGGTCCCGGTTGAGTTCGTTGCACTGTAATAGACGGCACATCATAAACAGCTTTACAGCGAAGATTAGCCCTAAAGACAGCGTATCTTGCCGTTTCAATCGTCTCTGTGCGCCTTGTGGAAGCAAAGATGATCCTTTTTTGTATTAGTTGTGACCCACTTTCATGAACTTTGCATCCAAACAAATTACTCATCAGTAGATGGCGCTTCATAAACACTTTTATTGGGAAAAGTATTACAATCTTTAACTGGAAACAAGGTTTGGGAGTCTGTTTGATACAAACCGCCTTGCTTTCAATATCTAGATCATGCATTAAGGTTTGCATCAAAACAAAGCCAACAGCAATCTCGTTTTCAGTCAAAGACCAGGTCGCTAAGCACACATCGGTATAACTTTGTGGAAGGTCTTAAAACCATGTACTAACGTGCTTGATATGAAATCGTTCACAACGCAAAACAAAGGAGAAATAAAATTGGTCGTCCAACTTGTTTCAGGCTCGATTTTAGCTTTTTGCGAAGCCCTTCGTCAGTCTGAGAGCCTGGAACAGGTGGCGGCCTGGCCATGCGCGGATAAACACGTTCGATGCGGTGGGGAAACCCAGCGAGAATATTTAAGAAGAAAACTTCAAAATGTCGATGAGGACGTTTGTGTATAGTTTGCGAATATTTATGTACGCTAACATAATTTGATCTGTTCGGATTCTCTAACTGTTGATGGCTCTCCAAAAATGCTAGGTTATCTTATTTCGTTCTCTCAACGACATTTTTGTCCCTTCGAAAAGACAAGGAAATAATTTTCCCATTTTACTAAACTTTTATGTAATGATACACCCAAAAGAACGCTATTATTATTATTATTATTATTATTAACATCATCATCATTATTATTATAATTTTAATTATTATTATTATTATTATTATTATTATTATTATTATTATTATCAATAAAGATTTGGTAATGCAGAGACCTGCAAAAATTAACGATAAAAACCGACGTTTCGGTGTCTTTATGACGCCATTGTCAAGGAGAAATAAGAAATTACAGAGTCTGCGGCAAGGTGTAACAATAAATTAGCATATAGTGTTTAAGGCTAATTTAATAAATACTTTTGCGCGAATAGAGTCGTTTTGCACGTTCAGAGTGGGTTTTTTTTTATTTAATTAGCCTTAAACACTATCTGCTAATTTATTGTTACACCTTGCCTCAGACTCTGTAATTTCTTATTTCTCCCGGCCTTGACAATGGCGTCATGAAGACATCGAAACGTCGGTTTTTATCGTTAATTTTTGCATGTCTCTGCATTATTATTATTATTATTATTATTATTATTATTATTATTATTATTATTATTATTATTATTATTATTATGTTAAACGCTAAAAGGTTCTTTAAAAACATTTTAAAAACTCTAAAAAGTGGACGACGTTTCGGCGTTACTCTACGCCATTATCAAGTCAAAAAGGTAAAAGTTAAAACAAGAATATATAAAGACGTAAAAACAATAAAATATTTATGTGTCCTATGGGTATATTACCCAACGTAAAACAAAACGAACCAATAGAAAAAGAAACGAAAGTGTCAAGTGAAAAGTTTGGCGCAAATTGAGTCACTTTGGGTGTTGAGAGAAGGCTTGATGTCCTTTATAAACAGCATCTCGAATATTAGGCAATCGAACTTGCTTCTGCATTTCTTTAGGACTTTAAAGAGGTGATCGATCTTTGCTCTTTTGTTGCCATGTTGTGTTTCAAGGTGTTTCTCGATAGCAGAATAGCGGTGTTTACTGATGCGTTGGTGTAAGTGTCGGGCAGTAAAGCCGACATAATTTGCACAACACAACGCATAAATTTCTCAGCCTATTTCTTCAGAACAGATTTTCACCGAATTAAATCGTTGTGTACCGTTGATGTAGTACATTTTAAGGTTCAGAACTACAGCTTTTTTGCATTTTTTTCCCTGCTAGTGACATCAGATTCTATCGGTTCTATTTTTTTTTTTCATTCAAAATCTTACCGCAGCCGTGGACAGTTCCAATTGTAGTGTCAATTTAATCCAATAGAAAACAAACGTACCGCCAGATATATATGAACTCTCCACCTTTTAGGAGAGGTATATATGTTGAAGTAATTAGTATTTATTAAACTGTTCCGAAGGTATGGTTGATTTTGTTATTACCACAAGTTGACACAAGCGTTATGCGTTTCTTACACCTGTTTACACGGAAGGCACTCAAACGTGTTTTTTTTTCCCTCAAAACTGCAATTAAAAGCGAAAAACCTAGCAAACTAGAAAACTATTAAAACTAAAGACTAACATTGCGAAATGTTAAAACTTTACACCATGCAAAAAACAGAAAATTGAAATAAATTAATCCTTAACCCAAGAAACCTCTTTCTATTATGCTTTTATCCGAAAAGCCGTGTCTTGTTGAAAGGGGCAGGAGCCGAAACGAAGCGGCAAAAACGGAAATTAAAATAAAGGAGGAAATATAACGTACCTCAGAAACCGAAATAACAAGACCGTTTACACTCGCAGCATGCAATGCAATAATAACTACCTAACTGATTATATTTTAACCTTACCTTTTTCACAACTTCGTTATTCACCAACTGATGGAAATTATTGAAGACTGGGGGATTGTTACTTTGTTTGCGATTCCGTAATTCACCACAGTTCTCTCAGGCAATCTGCTGTGAGATATCGATTTCCGAAATCAGTAAAAACTAAAATGCAATTTCTGAGCAATCTAACTGACCCATATCGGTATGAAAATAACACCTGTTAGGAGGCCAGGCTAGACAACAGAATACGCGAGTTCTTTTGCAGTTCTTTCCTTTGCTTGAAAACGATTATAACTATCGCGTTCAACAGTATGATGATGCCGTGAAGAAAGCAATCCAACTGTAAACAAACCCAGGGGCAATATGACTTTATTTGAATCGTTCCTGGGTATATCTGGTATTTCTAGGCAAACAGAGACAGGCCTGGCTTTAAAAGAAGTGTTGTTGATTGCTCTGAGCCGTTTAGATTAATTAAACGCTTTTTAGACAAGAGCCGAAGCTACAAAATACGTGGTTTAATTACTTTAGCTGAAACAAAATGTGTTTTGAACCTTTCGTGCAACGTTTAAAAAGGTTGTCACTCGTGTGTTGACGATTATGTTAATCATTAAAGCCTTCCTTTTGAAAAAAGGAAATATATACAAGTCCGTAAACCAATTGAAAAAATTGCGGACCGACTTTGAACTTTAAAATTTCATTGTAAAAATTTTGCGTTCAACAGTTTCATTATGCATCACTCAATACACCGAGGTAAAACAAAAGCGAAAAGTACAGATTAAAAACGAAAACCACAAGAGAATTAACACACAGATACGAAGTCGAGCCGCTGTTTTCGATGTGGCAACTACCCAACAAAATTATGAAATGAAAAAATGGGCGAAAGTATTTCGGATAGAACTAAAACAATCAAAATAAGGCCCTGAATCGGTAACGAAGGGATTTTTGATAGGTTTGACTTGGAAATCGGCGGGGAAGGAGAATCTGTGTTGAGAATAAAATACCTTATTATTGGAAATTACTCCTCCATTATATTAACGCGAATTGTAAATCATCTGATGTTAATGTTTATAAAGGTTCATTTACTCGCTGTTAATTAGTGAAGCGTTCATGTCCGCAACCTTACTTTGCATCATTTCAGTCCAACATTCTGGATCCAAACCAGACATTCTTGACACCAAAAAAAAAAACCCAATAGCTTTCCTTTAACGCGTAATTTATTTGAATCTTTGACAAATTAAGCTGGCTAAATTTTCTACAATATTTATGGTCCATGGTCGCTCTCGAGGAGGACTTTTCAACATCTACCTCATGGATTTCGGGCAAGATAGATTTTGAATCTATTATACGATTCCATAATTTTTCTACGTGCACAGAAAATGAGACCTCCTCTACTCGACAGCAATAGTCATCGGTGTTTCTAAGCCTCCTTGAATTAGTGAGGATCTTTTTTTGGCTTCACTGAGATAACTTCCTCGGTAAATTATTTTCCTCGATTTGAAATTTGACACCCTTTCATTTTTTCGTTTTAATTTCCTTTATTTCGAAGTAATTTTCTATTCATTTCACGTTTATTTTAGTCGCATTATTTTTGAATACCTTAATCAACACAAGCGTTAATTTCCTACAATAAGGTAACACGAGAATAAGCAATTTTTAAACTAACTGTAAAGTTAATCCGCAGGAAAATACAAATGAACAAATGTTTCGTAATCGTCCAATGCGCAACTTCAAAATTAATTGTTAAAAGCTGCTGATAACTAATATTAAATGCAAGAAAAATTGCAGTTCAGATCATTATACAGGTTACATCACCTATAAAGTTACTATTAAAGGCCTTAACATCGCTAACTTGTATTCTTGTTCAATATGTTCGAAAAACGCCATGTCGAAGTTATTTTAAAATCATGATTTAGGAGCCAGTTGATCATACAGGACACTCAGTACTTCAGTTTTATTAACACCATTTGACACTCTGCACGCGGTGTGCGTCACGAAATTCGACCAATCGGAACGAGCATCAGTCTGGAGGGCCGATTAGGCTGTTGAAAATTTCGTCGTTAAAAAAGTCTGTGACATATCATTTTCGCGGTTGAAATTCGATTTGAAGTTAGAACAACAAATTGGCTTGGTGCTGGTTAAGTTACTTTCAATCCGAAGCGTTTGTTCGCGTTGTTCGCGCCTCACTGCCGCCATGTTGTTTTGATTTTTGATGTTACTGCTTTTCTTGGGGCTAAACTGAGCTACTTACTGTTTCCAGATTTTGCCAATTTTTGGGGGTCGTTGCGCTTAGGCTATCCTTTCTACTTAAGAATTTTGGAAATCTACCCGGTCTACTCTTTATGGTTTTCCCGTAGGAAGCCGTTGAACTAATAAAGAGTCTATGAAGGGATCGTGTAAACCAAGTGGCTCAACTCCCGGGAAACCGGCTGGAAAAACCAGTGGGCGAATGCTTTTTCTCTCCAACCAATCCACGTAGAAAATGTAGATCTCTTTCATACTATGATGAAAAAGCAAACGAACAAATGGGCAAAAATTGCGAGCAGCCGTACATTTTTCCTCATATCACCGCAAAAAGTGACGGTGAGTTTTGCAAATTACAGTATAAGTGAACTGATGACTCGCGGCCTCGCCGCTCGCTAGATCCATCGCGCGCTACAGAACTTAAGACAAGAAAGTCACTCGCAGTCTAAATATAAAAAAAAGCAGCGTTTATAAGAAGAATTGACGGCACTTAATACTAGTACAAGAATAAAGTTAAAAATTCTTACCTTCGATTGTCTCCGAGCCGGGAATAACTTATTAAGCTGAAACGAAGTTGCCTTGTGTATCAGTGTGTATCTAACAAGAAGCATCTACGGCTGCTACTGGACCGCGTTTAATTTACCGAATAACTGTCTTCAGTGATAGTTTTTAGGAAAAGAAGCAAAGTTTAGATGTCCATTTCAGTGCGACTGTAAGTAAAGATTGCGTCCGAGAGATGTTTTCTCGATCGTGACCAGAGGCAATGAGCGATTCTACTTTATTTGCCCAGCACCCTTTGTGGGTGGTGACGCACACCGCTTGGTCACTCTACATGTCACATTGTATTTCAATCACGTGCAACTACGTACGCTTTCTACTATATAACTAATACGCATAATCGAACTTATACGAATTTGAAAATGATAACACGGAGTCATCGAAATCCTACTTTAATATTGGTATTGCTTTGTTTTATTTTAAACTTTAGTAACAGTTGTTTTTAACAATTTTCTGAAGGGCGTTCTGACAAAGGGTTCCTTCCTGAAGTAAAATATGCAAATCGTGTCAAAGGAGTGCCGGATTTCAGCGTAGACCATTCTGCGAAACAAATTATGTTAGATTCCATTTTTTTTCTTTTTTGGAGTGTTAGTTTGATCGTGGCAAGCGGTCAACGACTCGTACAAATATAACGTAAGCAAAGATTTTAGCAGATCAGAGTTGTTGCAAACCAAGGCTGGGTGAAGCAATATTTTAAAAAGCTTGTGAACAGTCATTAATTTCTTGGGAAGAGAAATCCATGTTGTCTTAATATAAAATACTAGCTTAAAAATTATTCGCTTTTCATATTCGCATGCATCAGCGAGTCCTGTTTTTTTTCATATATATATACATCTTCCTGCAACCGTTTATCGGTTGTAATAATATTGTTGAGTCTATTATCCAAAGAAAACAAACGAATCATTTGTATGTATGAACTTTGCACCTGTTCGCGGAGGTAGGTTAATTTCAAAGGGGACTTGGTTATCAGCATGTGGGCGAGTCCCCTTTGAAAAAATATTAAAATAAAATAACCAAAAGTACCCTATGTAACTCAGGCTGACAAAATAAGTAAAAAGTACATAAGAAAGTTAAGAACGTATTTATATCAAGACGCCGTATTTTTACTACAAACACACTCCAAATCAATTTTCTTTTACGTTTTCAGAACACTGAGCCTTTTTTTAAACTACTAAAATTAACCCTGAAATAAAATAAAAAATTTTCAGGGTTTCTTAAAATCGCCACTTTTGAGGCTTCCTAAAATCGCCACTTTTAAGGCTTCTTAAAATCGCCACTTTTAAGACCCCTTAAAATTGCCACTTTTAAGACTCCTTAAAATCACCACTTTTAAGACTTCTTAAAATCGAAACTTTTAAGGCTCCTTAAAATCGCCACTTTTAAGACTTCTTAAAATCGCTACTTTTAGGGCTCCTTTAAACCGCCACTTTTAAGACTCCTTAAAACCGCCACTTTTAAGACTTCTTAAAATTGCCACTTTTAAGACTCCTTAAAATCGCCACTTTTAAGACTTCTTAAAATCGAAACTTTTAAGGCTCCTTAAAATCGCCACTTTTAAGACTCCTTAAAATCGCCACTTTTAAGACTCTTTAAAATTGCCACTTTTAAGGTTCCTTAAAATTGCCACTTCAAAGACTTCTTAAAATCACTACTTTGAAGTGGACTTCTTAAAATCGCCACTTTTAAGGCTCCTTAAAATCGCCCCTTTTAAGACTCCTTAAAATTGCCACTTTTAAGACTCCTTAAAATCGCCACTTTTAAGACTCCTTAAAATCGCCACTTTTAAGACGCCTTAAAATCGCCACTTTTAAGAATCCTTAAAATCGCCACTTTTAAGGCTCCTTAAAATCGCCACTTTTAAGGCTCCTTAAAATCGCCACTTTTAAGACGCCTTAAAATCGCCACTTTTAAGACGCCTTAAAATCGCCACTTTAAAGACTTCTTAAAATCGCCACTTTTAAGGCTCCTTAAAATCGCCACTTTTAAGACGCCTTAAAATCGCCACTTTTAAGACGCCTTAAAATCGCCACTTTTAAGACTCCTTATAATCGCCACTTTAAAGACTTCTTAAAATCGCCACTTTTAAGACTTCTTATAATCGCCACTTTAAAGACTTCTTAAAATCGCCATTTTTAAGACGCCTTAAAATCGCCACTTTTAAGGCTCCTTAAAAGTTCCAAGCTCCTTGGCAAAGATCATGAATTCCCTGCAACAGGATGAAGGATCTCAAACAACACTACGTAACTCATTGAGAATGGAAGTGATCAAATCTTTGTACCAATCGTTAGCCACACAAAGCAACAATGTTTATCAGTTTATTCAGGTTTTTAACTTAGCTATTCATTTGTCCGGTAGTAAACAGTGGATAGTAGCTTAAGATCATTCGTCAGTAAATACTTTCAGACTTTACAACCATAAAGTGTAATGAGCTGAAATAATTCGCTATTGTATTTGGTGCATTTTGCTTGGAAACATAAAGTGAAATTAAGCCAATGATTTAAGTTTAGTATGCAAAAGGGTTTCCAAAGTTTTCCCATAACAATCAGTAACAATTAATTAACTCATAATTGATCGATCAGTCAACGTTGATTGCTATTGGAAATCGGATTTGGTAGTCGTCAAATACAACTTGTTTTTTTTATCCATTCCATCAATAACAATCGATATTAACCTTCGATGTTTATCGATTTCTGTCGTTGTTGCTATTGACTAATTGGCTGAATGTGCCTGCTATATATACTAACATAATTTATTGATCACAAAGTTGTATGAGGTTTTTCATCTGCAGACTGAAAAGATTATAAAATAAAGCACTTCTTTAGAACATAGTATTCTTCGTCTAAGAAGCAATTGGAGATTTTCTCCTTAAATAGCACTAATAACTCAAAACTTGAGAGATGACTCCAGAGAAATTCTGATAGCTTTGGCATATCAAACTGACCGAAAAGGCATTGAATCTCTGAGTTTTCATTGCGGAACAAAACCAAGTTTCTAGTGAGTTGTCTTTTGATCAAGAAAAAAATGCTAATGCACGTTCTCTGTTTTCAGGTCGAACTGGGCGAAGACTTGCTGCGATTTCATAAAGATTGGCGGCAAAAACTGGAAAAACTTCTTGTTTTTGTCTATTTGATTATTGTTGAAATAAAAAGTTTTAAATACACCTCCATTTGCGGTCACTTGACTGTATTCGTTTTTGTTTTGTGAACATGTTTTTAAAAGCCCGTTTACTAGTAAACGGTTTCAACATTTGCGCAACATTCGTTCAACAAAAGTTAGCCGGGTTGAACAAATGTTGGGCAACTGTTGGACAAATGTTGAACTGAGTGTTTCAACGCCATTCAACATTTTCGAGAGCAGAGGAAAACTTGAATCGATGTTGAATGTAAGTTTAAACAAATTTAAATTTGATTCAACACGCTTTCAATAAGATTTCAAGTAATATATCAAACACGAGGAAAAGTGTTTCCTCCGATTTCCAAACACCGAGAAGTAGGTTGGGAAAATGAGGCGCAGCCGAGTTTTTTTTAACCAACTTCGAGGTGTTTGGAAATAGGAGGAAACACTCTTTCGAGTGTTTGATATAGCTTCTCAAACTATTGATAATTCTTGGAGAAATTCGACGCAAAAGTTCACAAAATTTTATGATAATTAAGATCACATTTCTAAACCTCCTTCACTGTAGTGATTTGCTTTGTTTTGGCTTGATGAATTATTAATGAGTATGAGAACATTTTTTAAAAGTTTCAACAATGTTGAAGGACCTCTTAAACGCCCACAACAGTTGGTTCAACAAAATGTTGAACGCATGTTGAAGCAAATGTTGAAACCGACTAATGGGCCGGAAGACATTCAGGTATGTGTAGAACATTTATCAATAAACGTTATCAAAAGTATATATACATCAACAATAAAGAACGGCAGACGTAGAAATCTTCAAGCTCAGCGACGAAAGGACAGAAAGGTAAGGACAGACAGGTAAGTGCAAACACCATCTACCAAGTGTGAGCGACTAAGGGTGTACCAAGTGTGACCTCTGTAAAAAGCAGGAAGATAAATTCAGGACTTTTTAAAAGGTTCTGTTGACGTTTCTGGCCCAAACCGAAAGCAAATCACAGCTGGTGAAAGGTATTAAAAAGCATTTTTATTCACGTTTAGTAAGAAATGTAGTTACAGTGTAACTAATGGCATCCGTTGAAGTTAGAGCGAAATGGAATCAAAACGATAAGATCTTGTACAAGTGCAGTAAACTTTACATGCTGATAACACCATCCGAAAGGCCTGCAAATAAACAGATATTCAGTTACAGTTAATTTTTTCATTTACCGTCAGGGCTAGTTGTTATGAACGACTATAGGTTTCGGCGTGTTCAGGGGCTAAGAGAAAAAGGGGGTGTTTACATGATACCGGCGCGACTTTCATTCCGGTACGAGTTCACTCCAGTTCCCTCTTGTGGCTCTGTATTCGTTTACAAGCACAAAATCTCATACCAGAGCGAGTCATACCGGTGCGAGTTCACCCCGGTAACTGTACCGGGGCGAAATTTTCAATCCAGTACAGTTACCGAGTACGTCTCGTGTAAACGCGGTACGGCTGTTCGCTCCAGTATGAAATCACTCTCCTGGGAGTCTGGAACGGGTAGTGCATGCGCATTCTTCGACATCCAATCCAATATGGCGTCACCTGGGCGTCACAATCACGTTTGTCGAGATAAAGTGTCCATTCATGTAATACCGGTATCAAACTCGCACCGAGGCGAGTTTTCACATGTAATCACCCCCTTTTAAACAGAAGCAATAGTATCGGAAAGAGTTACATGTAGGACAGTTCGCTGACAGTGCGTGTTTCGATTGTTCGTCCAAAAGAAATGGACATTGCCGATTTCGTTTTGCTTAAAA
>NW_028145436.1:255000-357500 GCF_977016875.1 Pavona decussata | reverse complement strand
TTCTGAGCGTGCCTAAACCAACACAAAAAAGTTAAGATTACAATGGACCAACAAGTAGTAAACTTCACGGAGTTACCCTTCTATATCTATACCGTTATTAGGTTAATGAAAATATTCATCCCAGAGTCAGCTGTGACATCTTGAATTAGCAGGGGCTGGCTACTGAGTGGTAGGGGCTGCTACTTGTCACCTTGTATTCTTATCGGAGCGTGCGAACGTGGAGAGGGAGGGGGGAGGGGTATATATCAGTAATGGTGAGGTGCAAATGAGACCAGGTTCTTAGATTAAAAAAGGTAAATCAGACTAAGAGAGAGTTTCCCCTTTCTCTCCCCTGATCCCCTCCCCCCTCCTCCGTTTTCGCTTTCGTCCTAATTTTCGCGCGGTCAAAGAGCGCAAAACGCACAAAACTCCAAACGGAAACGCCATACCCCTTGAGGTTGCCACTCGATTAACAATTTTTTAACTTACAATAATAAGCAATCCATAACGTGGTTGTATTCTTTCTTTCCTGTAAACTCTCTCTTGCTGGGAATCTTTGAGGGATTCAACACCACGATTTCATGTCCGTCTTTTGTTTTGGCGTCTGAGAAAAGAAATGAAACAAAAGATTTCTTAAGGAAAATCAGTAAATATAAGAAAACAGGACCAGCATTTTTCCAAAACCGAAAAATATTGGTTTTATTATAATGGCTCTTTTATACAAATTTTTCGATAACGGGGCAGACCCTTTTAGCGAAGCGCGCGTACTACTGTTGCGGAGTATAAGGGAAAAAGTTGAGTGCAAACGTATTCTTGTGTCATTTTCGATAACGCTTTGCCAGTTTCTATTCAAGATGCCAAGCAAAAATGGACTGTCACCTCATTCACACTTAAACTCACTTGACCACAAAAAACGCCGCAGGGGAATTTACAGGCTCCATTACCCGTCGTCAGCTGCAGTTAAGCCAGTTGCGCTTGTACTGCTAGAGAAACGTATTTCACCTCAGTTAGAACATGTGAAAAATCATTGACCAAATTCTGGTCCTGTGGGTTAGAACATCAGTGATATAAAGCTTCGGTCATGTCATTTCTCACAGTTGGTCGTAAATAAAAGATGTGTGGCCCATTAAAAGGTCATTTTAATTTATGTTACCTCCAAGCAAAATAAATTCTTTGTAAGATGCCAGCTTTTTCTCATCCACTGGGAAATGATCATGAGATGTTTCCTCTGTGCAAGTAGATAAAAAAGAGGTTAGCTTGGTTAATTAGTTTTAAGGAAGTGGTCAAAACTATTATACTCGAACAAGACCCACCAAACCACAAAAGAGATGGTGATGGTGTTTAGATGGTGTTCTCTGCCTGCATGTCGATCAGCGACACTTTAATACCTACCTTCACTGCTATCTGACTCTTCAGTCTCCGGTCGTTTTGAAGTCAGCCCGGTCTTGGAAACATTTCTGTGTTTTACTCCCTTTCTAACTGCAAGCGACACTCTTTTCTTCTTTAGCCCAGACCATCTCCTCCTCCTGCGCTTCAGTGCAATCTTTTTCTGTGACGTATCTCTGAAATCTCGTGACGTCACTATAACTGATGGCTCTCCAATGCTTTCCGCGATTGACTCATCGGTCTTTGCGGTAACAGAAATCGCCTCATCAATTGTTGTGTTATCACACGTGACGTGTGAGATTGGCAGCTGTCCATCCTCTTGATTTGTATCATCCCACGTGACCTCTGATGTTGACAGCTTCTCATCATCTTTGTTTGTGACTTTTGTACTTGACAGCTGTCCATCATCTACCGTATTATCACACGTGACCCCTGAAGTTGACAGCTGCTTATCATCTTTCTTTGTGTTATGAACTGCGCCCGCTGAAGTTGACAACTGTCTATCATTGTCACTAATGGTCTCTGAAGTTGACAGCTGTGTCTCGTCTTTCTTTTTGTCATCACATGTGACTCTTGAAATTGGCACCTGATTTCCATCCCTGTCTGGGATCTGTTAAACAAACAAACAAACAAACAAACAAACAAACAATAAAGCTAACCAAACCCGAGCTAACAAAATAGGAAGATTTTAAAAAAGCTGCTTAATTTATGACTTAACTCTCACAAGAATTCTTAAAAAGAGTTTTTCATTCAGGACCAAACAATGTGACAATACATCGCTAGCTAGTGGCGCAAAGGGGGGAAACAAAATATTTGTGAAAAAAACGTTAGAAGGATTTCATGGTTGTCGGAAGCAGAAGAATGTTTTCGTGTAACACATGTTACATGCAAACAAGTACGTAGGACGCAAGCGGAATCGTAAGCAACAGCACACGCATAAGCACAATAAAACTAGCGAATTATTAAAAACTGACTCATTGGATAATGCAGCGCCAGAGTTTTGAAAGGTTTAGAGGCCATGGTATATGAGCCATTATACCATGCTCCGCAAATCTGGCCGGCAAGAGTAATATAACTTCATTTTATTTGTGCTACTTCGCGATTATTTCAACTCGTTCAGCTTGAACAAAAAACGGCGATCTACCCAGGATCCAAATTGGTAGGAGTGGCGTTCAAGTAAAGAAAGAGAATGAAAAATTCACCTTCTTGTTTTCACGTTCTCCATAAAACCTTGAATTTGGTCATTTTGCGCTGTTGTTTTGCAGAAGCCGGCAAAGAAATGTGCCAAAACTTAAAACGCAAGTGCAGAGCGATTGTTTTTGCTCATTAAACCAATTGTTTTTTGAGGCGATGTCGTCGCCGTCGTATCGTCATTGCTTAAGTTCCCTTAAAGTCTTCCTCCCCACCCCCCCCCCCCCCCCCCCCGCATCGTCCCCTCGGGGAGTATATATATATATACCTTTTCATTTGCCTTGAAGCTGTAAGTCACCGGATTGGCCATTACATCTCCTTCAGCGGTACTTGGTTCATCCGCCCAGTCAGTACGCCTGACGAAATTCTCGTAGCATCCAATGCGAGCGTACACTTGCTGGACGATAAGTGCAGCTACTTGTTTCATCACTTCTTTATAGCATATCTGGAGACAGTCGTCACCTGAGGTACTATTGATTAACTCGTTAATATCTGCGGTATTATCTGGTCGGGCTAAAGCGCGCACAACGTTTTCAGCAGCGTACTTTCTTCTCCGATTATACGCTTCAACCATGGCTTCATTGATAGCGTCGATGGTCTCTTTGAGTGAATCTGGCTTCTCCTCTTCGTTAGAGCCTATGTTTAGATCGCTAGAAGCGCGCTCATTTCCAACTTCTCCTTTATCTTTCTCTCGTTCTTCAGCTCTGCATTCCGAATCAGGGGGTTGTCTTTTACCATCACTGAAATCTACTGCTGTTGTTGGCTCTTTGCTCGCTTGCATTTCAGCAGTTTCGCCATTTGTAGCCGAATGCGCGTTCTTCTGGTCTGGTTCTTCTTTACTATCTTTGGTATCCAACCCAAACATGTCAGCACTGAGTATTGGAAAATCTTCAAGGTTCAAGTGTGGCATCGCAGGCTGATTTTAAAAAGATAAAATATCCATGTTAAGATAAAGCCATTAGAACTTGCTGACTAAATTGCTGACAAGTCTCAGCAGCGTATAATTGTCAATTGAATTTACCTTTCTATTTTCGTTCTTTCTTTTTAGTTGAAATCAAGTGTAATAAAACTTGTTGTTGTTGTTAGAGAGAGATTTAGAATCGCGTTTACGGCAAACGGTAAACGTGAAATTCGTGTTTATGCTTTCTCGAAAAAATGAGTACATAGACGAGAATAGTGCAAAATATTTCTGGTCTTTGATGCTAACGAAAAACTTCTCATTGTTTCTGAGAAACTGAAAACAGCAAGTGCCAAATGTTGTATAAACATGGTCAACAGCAATTGCGCAGCTGTTTTGGTTACACTTCTTTATTATATAAATGTAATAGCCATTGTAACTGACTTTGAAATATACAGAACAGTTAAATTCTGGTTATGTAATTGAGTTTTTCTTTGCTGATCCTCGTGTTTGAACAAAGCAAATGAGAAATATATCAATTTAAACGCGCGCAAACTACTTCTGTGGATAGAAAAAGGCTACATTAACATTCATAGATTAGTTTTTCAACTTACTTTTTGTCGCACAAGTTCCATGATTCGGTCAAGACGTTTGCCAATCCTTCGTCTTAGTAGTTCCCCCTCATCCATTTCCACAAAAGGGCTCTGCATTTTGCTTACGGATTCAAGAAAACTTTTTTCCTCACTCAGATTCTTCCTTGAACCTTCTCTCGCTCGTTTCACATCAGAAGCATCGATACCTTTGGGTGGTCTGACTTGCTTTAAAATATTTTCACATCTTACTTTGACGTTAGCAACAAACTCTGTTCTTCCTTGCTCGTCTTGAAATGGCGGTTGGTGATGTGAAAATCTGGAAGCGGCAGTTGCTTCGTCCGCCGAGAGGTTGGTTTTGTTTTCCAACGTTTTTGTTGACTGCGCAAAGAAAAATTAAGAATCAATCACTAAATCCTCTTTCTCATAAGCATAAGCGCTGCAATCTCTTCGTTATATTTTAGAAAACAAAATAACCCAATCAGAAACTACTAAGGCTGCTAAATTTTCGTTGGTGACATTTAATTTCGGTTGCATAATTCGTTATATCCACGTGCGCGCGCTTTTGAAATTCGCAAGTGTCTCAAGGATTGCCGGGAAGAGTGCAACACGCGCGTTTTGAAAAATTTCGCGCGCACGAATTTGAATATCTTTTAGGGAGGAAAAGGAACGGTCGTCAATCGTCACCGAGCCTTGCCGATAAGACAAGATCGGCGACGTGTGTCTCGTTCAGCGGCGAACGCTTCGCATGCATCGTCATCACGGTTGATGATGTTGTTTCTGTCGGGGAACAAGAACGGGATGAGTAGTGTAGAAATGGTCCTAGTTTTTGTGTTTGGTGCGAACAGGCAGCCCCAGAATGGGGTGAGAGCAATGGAAATGATTCTAGTGAGTACGGTCTTGCTAATGTTAACGATTGACCGGATAAAGCTGTCACTACCGAATTGTTTGAACACGCAGGGCAGAATTTTACAAACAGTTGACCGTGCGCATGAGTAAGTTTCTGAATAAGAATTTCCCGTTTTAACCGTGATCGATCAAATGTAGATTGTATAAATAAATGTCCTTCATTGCAAATACATTGCATGTTCACAATCCATAGACTTAAACGCTAGAACCACCTTGTACAGTACAATCATGAACTACATCAATACTAGTACCTCTTTTAAAATAGCTGGGTTCTGTCTGAATGCGGTTACTATTTAGAATTTCATCCTCACTCAAAAGTTACAGAATAATCTTTTTTACAGTATGAATGATAACTTAGCTAAGTGCTCCTCGCTTTCGAAATTATATTGCAGACGGCAAACACACAAACTAACTTGTACAGTAGCAGTAACTTACAAGAAGGTTATGTTCAATAGCTCTCATTTGAAAATCCACGGATTCAAATGTCCAAATGCTAGAAACGTTTCTTAATACTTCTGTCGATTAATTGATTGACAAGTAATTAAGGCCTCACGCTGGCTTGAAAACTGAATAGATTAAACTTGGAATTTTTTCAATACCCGAATATCGTTAGATAGAAAATTGAACATCCCTTCCCTGTATTCGTTATTTGCGCGCAATATTTGCCTAAAGTAGAAAAGAAGCATCAACATAACAAGCATCCTGAAAGGACTCTGAAAAACCTACCTCCATAACAAGATCACATCTCCGGCGGAATTGTTGACTGCGTTCCTTATTTTTCGTGGCAAGTTTTTGACATAAATGCAGCGTTTTTATACCGAGGTGAATTAAATTCCGAACTATTCCCACGTAACAACCGATAATTACTTGCCATGAAGCGCGCGCTCAAATTATGTTCTGAAAAAAATTAGTGAGGCCTACCTGAACTAGAATATTCACGCGGAAGCAACTGCCTTCCTGTTTAGTCGAACGAGAAGCAGATGTCTCACTATGCTTCTTGCAACAAAAAAAGGTCTCTTCAATACAAGTAATGGATCAGAGAATTAACTCTGCAGTGGATGTTGTAGTGCTAAATTAAGTAAACGCATGAAATTCCTACTGATCTTTAGCCGTAGCAAGGAAATGGGAGATTGCACTAGGTAAAGAAAAGATCTGAAACCTCGCCGGGAATGGACCCCACGACCTTCGGATTTGTTCGGTTCTTTACCGACGGAACTACGAGACGAGACGAGAGCAATTCGTGGGTGATAATGGTGGTCACTGACTTGCCCTTTCTGGTTTCAGTGTAGCTTAGTCGGTGGAGCAACTTTGACCTAATCTAGAGGTCGTGGGTTCGATTCCGGCCGAGGTCGAAGATTTTTTCTTTGCCACGTTGGATCTCCCATTTCCTTACTAGGGCTAACACTCAGTGAGAAATTCATGGATAGCACTACAACATACACGTATGTGCACTGCTGAACTTATTCTCTGATCCATCATTTAAGTCAATTGCTCTCTTCAGTACAACCGAGATAAGACGGTTCACATTTTTTTTTATACAAATCACCTCCCCCCGGGGGGGAGGAGAGGGGTTGTTACTCAAGTATATTTGTGACGGGGAGTTGCGAAGACACTTGACTGGCTTTGAAATTAGCGACTGGGAACTTTTTGCCTTAGAAACTTCCTGGTGGACTCTTTTGGGTGGAAAGATTGAAGAAGAAATTTTTTTACGGTTTTGTGTGGAGACTGAGCTCACTTCTTCGGGTTACATTCTGGGCCGTTGGACTTCCCTAAGGCCCGTTCTAGCCTAAGGGAAATTTTTGGGTCTGACAATTCGGTTTCAATCGTAACGCCTCGTTACAAATATACCTGACTACCCCATGCTACAAATCTTGACCGAGGTTCCAGTAGACCTTGCACCTTTCAAAAGCTCTATTTTCACTGGACCCTAATAACCTGTATGTAGCTGCATTATTTTTTAGGGTTGGGAGCATTGTTCTGTTGTTCGTTCTTTTGTCCTCTCGACCAACCATGTAAGACACTGCAAACGGTGCAGGTTGTCCCCGCAAAGGTAGTCTTTTAAAGAAACTTGATAGCAGCTCCAAGTTCGTTGTTGCTGCTTGCCTCGTCACAGAAAAAAGGGTTAATCAGTCTGGAAGCCAAGGTATTTTTAAGAATTACAGAAACACGAACAGCGAGTCGTGTATAAAGCAACTCTCGTAAGGTCTGAGACCGTTGGCTTCCGGTTTCAAGACTGAACAACATAGCAAACACGCTTGAAACCCGGAGCTCGTAATCTTTTGCTATATAGCACAGTTATCGGTCAACTACGAAGAGTAGAATAAAGCAGAAAAATGAAAAACGAGAAAAAAAATGCGTATTTTGATCCTATTTTTTGTGATCTGAAACTGGGTAAATTGAAAAGCTTGAAATATATATTCCGAACAATATTTAAGCTGTTTAAAACAAGAAGTATATAAGCTGGTGACGGCTTTACAGCCTTACACCTGTCAACGGATTCTGAGTCGGATTGGAATTTAGAAAACCCCAGCGAAAGCCACTGTGCCCAAGAGCAAATTCAACTCGCATATGAGGGCAAGGTTTGAATTCAAGTCGTGCCACATTGGTGACCAGCAAGGAGGTCGTGAACGGGCAGAAAAATTCTCGTGTTATGTTGTTACTTATTCTGATTATAAACACAAATTTAAGCAGTGTATGAAACTTACTGTAACACTTGTGAGCTCATGGAAACAAAGACATCTTTCTATGGAGCAGGTTCCTTTAGGGAGCAGAGGCGTCGTGCCGTGCAATGGCGTACAAGCGATTGCCGTCATGGAATCGAGTGTGGATTTTATAATTCTTGAAGACTTAGTCTCAAGTCTCACTCATCAAAATCACTGCAAACATTGTTTTGATAAGGCCCCTCAAGCATTGTTGAGTCTTTATGTACCTGGTTAAACCACAACAGGTGAAGGAAACCAAATACCTGCTGCGAGAAGACGACAGAATTACGAGATTTTAAGATGCCTTGTGTTAATTTGTTACCACAACAACTGGTCTTAAGACAGTTAAGGCTTGTTTACACACGCGATTTCGTATCGGAACAATAATTTTAGATAATTTATTGTCTCTTTTTTATATTTATAGTTTTAAGGTTAAGTATTTAGTAATTTTACCCTTGTTGTTATGCGCAATTGATCATCAGTGTGTTAGTTGCGCAATAAAGGTAACGATAAAATAACTTAATCAGGAGCCATAATCCCTGATTATGGCCCCTGATTAAGTTAATTACAGACTGCATTACACCACATAAAAGAGACACGTGATTGATTATTGACAGTATATTTATTATCACGTTGTAATAAGCTATATTGTGTACTTTATGTATTTAAATCACCCACTAGCTGCTTCTGTACTGGAGATGGATGAATTAGTTTCATCCGAAACGTGTTTACTATAAAATAGCCGGCACCTTCACAAAAATTAGATAGATAGAAATTATTAACAGTAATAACGGTAAAAGCTAATGTCTGGAAAATTCCTCAAGCGTTTTCTGCGGGCTATATTTTCATGAAACTCAAACTACTGACTTCGGGCAAAATGAAGAAAAGAGAAACCACGCATGCGTTGAATCTCAGGCATAAGGGCATTCAACTTTGTTCCCAGTCTCTCCTTTTCATGTCCCGGGTTGAGACTGGTCACGTGGCTCCCTGAAAAAAATAAAACTTTCTCTCGCTCCCTGGGACGTGAACAGGAGAGGCCATGGGGACAAGGTTAAAGGGCATTTACAAGAAAGTGATTTTTACGTTCACAATCAGTTAAATAGATTATTAATAAATACAACTGTTTAATTCCGGCTTCAATATTTTGTTTTCTTCAGCCGCTTTGAGCTGCTTTGGTTTTATTAATAATTACAGTTCACCACTTAATTTTCACCAAATTCAAATATTTTTCCTCGGAAGAAAATCTGTTGCTTAAACAAAAAAATTAATTGAGTGCTTCTGTCTCTGCCAGAGAATTTTCCATGGAAATTTGATTCCTTAAAGCCGAATCCTAAGGAAAATCAAATTTTAATTGGGAAACTATCAGCCGATAATCCCTCAACAAAAATACTCCATGGTTTAACTATTTAAACTATTATTAATTTTGTTGTTGTGTCCTACCCAATACCGAAGTAAAATTATTCAAATCCGGGCTTTTTTGCTCGTGATAAGTAAACTTCTAAAACTGTATTTAGTCAATACCTACACAAAGAGCAAGGCCATTCATTATAATTCTTCGCCGATAAATACCTTGATCGGGAAACAATTTTAAATTAACAGGCAAGTAAAAAATTGCGAAAATTATAAAGCTTACTTGGTACGCTCTATCGACGATACATTATTGCTCAACAGCTGTTCTTGTTGCGTTTGCCTAAGTTTGTTTTCCTAGAGATTACAAGCGGATTCAAATGGTTTGTATGCAGGCTTAAACTGTAAAAAAAAAAAAAAAAAAAAAAAAAGAAAAACAGCTATGAGACAAATTATATCTACATACCGCGAAAAATGAACATTTTTTTAATTATATAAATTTCAACAAATTTTAAGAAATTATTTTAGTCTTGCGAAAAATTGCCCTTCCAAAATCGCACGATACCAATTTTGCAAATAAATTTTGAAATATATTTGTGTCCGAAATATAGCTACCACAATTAACGACCACAACCAACACTTGACTGTCACCTCAAATAAAACACAAATCTTACCCCAATAGAACAACACAAGAATATATATCAAACAGCCATAGAGAGACTCTAAACTGGAAATGCACTGACCCAGATTACAACACTTAAAATTTGATTTCTATCGGACCGAAAACTAGCCCCAAGGGCGTGTAAAAGGAAATAATCCCCTTATCTGACCACCTAAAACAGAACAGAAATTAGAGACTTTTACTTAGACTTCTTGCTGGACCCCTTTGATGAGGTACCCTTTGTTGGGGAACCATTTGGCGAGGTACTCTTTGGTGAAGTACTTTTTGGTGAGGTACTCTTTGCTGGGGAACCCTTTGGCGAGGTACTCTTTGGTGAAGTACTTTCTGGTGAGGCACTCTTTGGTGAGGTACTTGCTGGTGAAGTACTCTTTGGTGAAGTACCCTTCGCCGGATTACTCTTTGGTGTGGTACTCTTTGTTGGGGTGGTCTTCAACGGGGGACTTTTTGATGAGGTCCTCCCTGGTGGGTCACTCTTTGCTGGGCTACTCTTTGACTTCGGACCGTCCCTTGCATCTTTACAGTCCAATTTTTTAGCCAGCCGTTTGTGTTCTGTCTTAACAAGCTTCAACAGCTCATTCTGTTACAAATAAAGAAAAGCACGTTATTCATTATAATTATTGACAGAGATGTTTTCAAGTGTGTGTCGTAAAACCAAACCCAAGTAATCACCCTGGCCAATCACAGCAGAAAACAGAACTCGAAGTAACTACATGTAACCGGCGCCAAGCGCGGCAAAACGCGTGCGTGCAAAACACGATCGGTTTTGGTTTTGCATCCAGTCATTGGTTGAGAAAGTGGCGCGAGTTTTGCCAACCAATCACAGAGCGTAGTAAAGCAAAACCAAAGCAAACGCGAAATTACTTTCGACACTCAATTGAAATCCGCTCTAACGTTTTCTATCCAATGAAATAACACAGTTCTTAAATCCCATGGAAACTGCAAATTCTCGAGTTACGCTGAACTGAACAAGAGTTGAGAAATATGCAAACGTTTATGTGGTCACGAGCCGCGTGGGACAAAGAAACAGAAAAAAGAAACAAAGCAGAAACAAAAACAAAACAACAACAATCAAACTAACAAAAACAAACAGATTCGCGTTCGTGCTTCCTTGAAAAAATGAGTGCATACACGAGAATAGTGCAAAACAATTCTGGCCTTTCATGATAAAGGAAAACTAATCAATTTTGTCCAGAAACTGAAAACAGCGAGCGGCAAATAAAGGATAAGCATGGTCACGTGGTCATTTCTGCCGTCCGCCAATTGCCGTAAACGTAATAGGCCATTTCCGAGTTGCTTTGAACCTCATTATGAAAACGAGGCTAAGTGCAAAGCTTTTCATATAAAATTTATTTGTTTACATAATGAAAACTAATTTTCATGATAAAAGCTTTGCCCTTAGCCTCGCTTTCATAATGAGGTTCAAAGCAACTCGCAAATGGCCTACTCTAAACCTCTTTATTATGATGAAGGAGTCCACGACTGCTCACCTTCCATCCCAGCTGATCAGCCAGCGCGACACAGCCATCATCAGTAGTGCCTTGCCACATTACATCTCTACAAGAAAAAAGACAAACACAGGATTTAATGATACAAGTTGATACAGCTAGCGAATGTCAGGATATTCAGTACAGTTGTGCACTTGAATGGTGCACCATTTAAACTTAGCCTAATAATAGCGAACTTAAGCAACGACGACGGCGACGACAACGACAACTCCATGTGCAAAACAATCGGTTTAATGAGAAAAAATAAAAAAAACAATCGCTCGTCATATCTGCACTTGCGTTTTCTTTGCCGTCCTCTAGCAAACAACAGGGAGCTCAAGCAACGACGACGGCAACGGCAACGACAACGTTTTATTTGCGCTACTTCGCAATTTTTTCATCTCGCTCAACTTTTACAAAAATGGCGAACTATCCAGTAACCAAATTGGTAGGAGTGGCGTACAAGTTAAGAAAGAAAATGAAAAATTCACCATCGTACGTTCACGTTCTCCACAAAACCTTAAATGTGGTAATTTCACGTTGTTGTTTTGCAGAGGACGGCAAAGAAACGTGCTAAAATGTAAAACGCACGTGCAGAGTGATTGTTTTTGCTCATTAAACCTATTGTTTTGCAACGTTGTCGTTGCCGTCGCCGTCGTCGCTGTTTAAGCTCCCTAACAACGTGAAATGACCAAGTTCAACGTTTTGTGGAGAACGCCACTCCTACCAATTTGGTTCCTGGGTAGTTCGCCGTTTCTGTAAAAGTAACGAGTTGAAACAATCGCGAAGTAGCACAAATGAAGAAAAGTTATATTTTCAAGGGAGGTTCTCGTTGGTGTTTCCGTCGTCACTGCATAAGTTCCCTACTATTGCACGCGAACTGAGTGAATGGTTTCAAATAATGGCGGGAAAACGGCATGTGGTCAACCATCGTGTCACTGCTAAATATAGAACATATTCTAGCCTTCTGGCCCCAGTTGTTCAAAGGCCGGATAACTTTATCCGCTGGATAAGGCACTATTCAGGGTCTAAAACATACTTCACGTTAAACGTTGTCCAAGGTTTTCGTACACTCCTAAACTAGACTGTGGTTAGAGTGTGCATATTCGCTTGTACAAGAGGAAATACTAAAATCTTTGCACAGATTGAAACTGTCGGCTAGTGACTTATCCACTGGATAAAGTTATCCGGCCTTTGAACAACTGGGGCCTGATTGGCTTACAGCAACCTCTGAAGAATAAAATACAATAAACATTCTAGTTTGCCTTACCTGTAATTCTCTTCGCTATCAAACTGAAAGCCACTATTCATTCCCATTAACATTGAAAAGAAATCCACCTAAAAAAGCAAAACCAAAAGACAGCTAATGAAAAAGAATTATTCATAAGAAATAGAAACAAAGAACAAGATGCAAGAACTTGTACGTGTTGCACAGCAATTCTGTTCTACCTGTTGTCCACATTTCTCTTTATTGATCAACAATCTTGGAGTTGTCTCACGAACTCTGTATAAAGACATACAATAACATACTGCTAAACAAAAACGAGCCAAAAGTATTTCCATCCAAATTAAATCTTCCAATATTTCCCACCCAACCTACCATCTCAGGAGTCTCTAAATTGAAAACAATCTCCTCCAAATGATTCTGACCGCATACGAGTGGACGAGAGGCCTAACCAAATAAAAATCTCTGTTTGCAAAATTAATGATAATTTATGATCGAAAACGGAAGCTTGGAATGGCTACAAGCAAATTGTATTGTATGGCTACAAGCAAGTGTATTCCACCCAGGACGTCGATACATAGACCCAGTTTATGATAGCCTGCAAGAGTGGATGACTTTTCCGCCTATGTTTCACCCGCCATTTAGAATAATGGGAAGACCCTGGGATGAATTCTGTGAAATTCCCATACTTGAGGGAACAATATTATATAAATTGTTTATTGGTTTCAAAAACAGGGTTCATTTTTGCACCCAAGTACAAGACCTAGTCAAAAAGGACCAGGCCAAAGTCGACCCTGACCGATCATCTTACCTGTCTACAAGTGAAGCAAATGGCTGTACAACTAACGATGTACCCATCACAATCAGAAGATCACACTGAGACATATCCTATAAAAACAGGAAATTCCGAGTCAAACATCGTTGCGAAAATATCTGGGAATTTTATGGCCTATCGTTTAAACAAAGTTCAGAGAAGCGGTCTAAGCCGATTTCAATCTGGCCAACCTAAAGATTTAAACGTTGTTCACTGTAAAATATGTTATGAAGGCATAAAACATTATGACGAGATACACATTTAAAATGCCTACGTAAATTTTACATTTTCCACGTACATTTTGCTTCTACAACAACTAAAGGACTGTTGATGTATTCACAAGTTCCTAACTTTACAGCTGTCTACAAATTGAGAATGATACTCAGCATATATACTCGGATTAAAGAAATCCGAGTGCTCCTATCAGGAGTTGAACCTATGACCTTCTGATTACTAGTTTGGATGCTCTACCACTGAGCTACAGGAGACTCGTGGGAGCTAAGGCCATTACACTAGGTTCGTGGGACAAACATCCTGCATACTGCTAGGATTTGAAGGCCAATGTGTGGCATATCGGCCATGGAATAAATCAATGTGATGTTAAATTTAGCCTGGTGACTGAATACATGTAGATGTACGTTTTTGACTCCGTGCACAGGCATACTTGGAAAAAGAAAATCCGAGTTCTCCTGACGAGAGTGGAACCTAAGACCTTCCGATTACTAGTTCGGATGCTCTACCACTGAGCTACAGGAGACTCGTGCGAGCTAAGGTCATTAAACCAGGTTCATAAACAATCTTTGTCTGTGTCAGTGGCCCCTAGCTGAATCAAATTTTATTTGCTATAATTTCTTTTACCTCCTTAACACATTTGTGGAAGCGTTCTGGTAAGGACTCTCCAAAAAACACTATGTCTGTAGGTTTGAAGAAAAAAAAAAGTTTCATTATAATTATAATATACCAAAAAATAACAAAAAAGCCAATACTAGCTAACACAACATATTATGGAGGAGTGTTTGACCAAATTATTGGCATTATGCAATTACGAACAACCAGTTTCACATATTGTACCAAATTAATGCTCGCACTCAAGTAATGAAGTAGACGTCGATAAAAGTAATATCAACTGTCATATGTTTGTAATGTATCTAACCTGGTTTTACAACTCCTTTGCATTCAACACAACAAGGAACTTTGTCTGCAAACACTTCATCTGCAAAATGGAAAATTCGTTGTCAATTATTTAAATCCTACCATTTAATAAATTCAATAAATCTGTTCATGATATGAAAATAAAATAAAAACAGAAAAAAGACAAGAACTTCTCTGTTTCTTTTTTTTTCTTTTACACTAGTGACCCAGAGGGGAGGAGGGAGGGGGTTTAATTGGAATTTTTGGTGGGGATGTGCGGGTTGGCTCTCCAAACTCTGACAAAAATATGTCATTTTCTGGTACCCTTTATCAGATGTGGCCTCTAAAATTCATACCCCTTTTCAGACCTGTTTTCTAGAATCCATACCAGTTTCTGTAAAATTCACCTGCAAGAGGAGAGAGACCTGGGCATAGGACTAAGTTAATGGTAAGCTGACATAGCTTAGGCTTGCTTTTGTCCAGTTACAGATGAGGACCAACTGCTGTACAAAATTAACACAGCTTCTTCCCAAGAACCATCAGGGAACGAAACAATCTTCCAGAGAACATTGTCCAACCCAACTGTGACAAAGCCAAGGCAGGGTTCAAGGCTTCCATTATGGATTGTTTTATTCAGTAGATAACTGATTTTTTAATCTATCCAATTATTTGTCAATTTAATCATTTTTATACGTATTATTTTTTTATGCACAGCTGCATGACATCTTTGCACTGTTGCTAAATAGGCTGATGCTAAGTATTTAGATCCAGAAGTAAAACCTAAAAGTCCTTTTCACTTACCTCGAATCCATTCATGTGGATACTCCTTTCTACAGTCCATACAGTGCGCTGTGTGAAATGACCCATGTGCTTCAACAAGGTCATCTTCTGGAATACCAGCCACACGTTCTAGAGTGTCAATATTCTGTGAGAACAACGTATATCATCAGGTGCAGTGAGGTATATAATTTTCTATGCTTACATAACCAGATATATAAAAACCTATAGGCCTTCAAAATGAAAATTCCTTTATTTTAAATATTGATAGCATTACTCACTAAATTAATATCATTAATTTTTCAGGTGTCAAAGGATAACAAATTTCCATTTCAAAGCAATGATAATCTTATAATAAATATACTGCAAATGTCTTACATTACAAGGATTTGAAACTGGTCTCTATAAGGGTACACTGTTTATTTATATATCAAAATTAATTTTGCAAAGGTTTCCCTTGCGTAAATTAATGTTTATGAAAAATGAGAGTTATTTTGGTACCTTTAGGGACTGGAGAGGAATAAGGAGTGAAAATAAATTTGATTCACACCCCCAAATTAATTTAACACGAGTTTTTGCCATGAATGCTCCTCAGTCTTTATAATAGTATCCCCTTTCCTAACATCAGCACTTGAACTGTTAAAGGTCCACTAGATCTCTAAGACGCTGCTGAAATTTGTACCTCTGTCAGTTCTTCACTTCAGCACTTAATGTACGATGAATTATGACTTGACATTGTGTATAACTGGAAAAGTATATGGCTCATTAGGCCATGAAGTATGGACCAGTACAGTGACTGGCAGACAAAAACACATAATTTATATTCAGTCAGGCATAATCAATATAATTTGTGGTTTACAGATAAATGCATCAGACAGGTGTTTTATTTTTAGGGTAAAACAGATTCAGTGTTTGCCATGAAGTTAACGTTGTTGTCCAGATCGAAGTTGAGGCTTTAGACTGCGCACAAAATAATACTTTCACATGGAGACATACTTTTATGACTGGGCCACAATATCTACATGTACCATCATGCATGCAATGTGCAAGCAGGGGTTTGCCCAGACGAGTAAACATTCTGTGTCCTGCAGATGCCCACTTCTTGGAAAATAACCCCCTGAAAATATATTTTGGGGGGACAGATCTCTTGGAGACCTAATTTTCATTTTCAGCACCCAAAAAACCTGGTTTACAATGTCTCCCACCGCTTTGTGCTTTTGACACAACAAAATATTCTGTAATATTGCCAATATTAGGTCCTGCCTCACAACATATCCCAGCTGCTATCCCCTTTACTACCAGGTTCCTGACCACTATAAGATGACATAAGCATTTGAGCTAACTGGGGTGATTCACTGTTCTTGTACTATACCTGAGTATAATTTCGTAGTAACAATCCTTTGTCGTTCAACATCTTGATGAAATAGTGAGTAATTGTAGGCTGAGGATAAAGGGACATAAATACATATAATACATATAATAAAGCAAATATCAATTCAATATTGTGCAAACTGATGGCTGTGTGTCAATGAAGGGAAGATAAAGAGGTCAAAAACCTACGCCATTAAACTTTGCGGAAGGATCAAGGCCTGAGTCAGCTCTAAATCTTTTGCACCTTCAACTCTAGATATTAGAGTGTTTATGGGAAATTAATATAGTACAAATTAAAATATTTATATGCAACTTACACATCCTTAAAAATAAGCGAAAAAAAAAATTGAAACGATGTTAACAGAAAAGATATTCTATTCCACACGTTTACTTTCTGTATTAATATCTTTCGTTACATTCTTTACTCCATAATGGTACCAAGATGACACCGAAACGTTGTTCGTTTTTTCGCTTATTTTTATAGTCAACTGTATTTCTAAATTTAATCTTATTATACATTCTTACCAGGAAACTTCCAGGATAAAGCTCCTTGGCCAGAGTAAAGAAAGGTTCTGGGTTGGACTGTTGATCAAATAAGACATGACAAGTTACAAATTACTAACTAATTTAACATACTGCAAGTTTCAAAAACATCATAATGAATACACAGAATACAGCTACAAATCATTCTCTTACAATGCCTTACACACACACACACACAAATAAAATAATGATCAGCTAATATTTAGTATTGCCACATCAATTTTTGGATGCAGAAACCTCAACAGTGATTATTACCTTAATTTTAAGCGGTTGGCAACTAATAAATTTCCAAAAAGGATTATTTTAATTAGTTATAATTTCAATTTTTTTTTATTGTATAATCGAAAACTGTCAATCAATACTAACTAAGTAATGGCAAAAATTATAATAATTTGAAGGAACTTTTAATTTCTAAGAAATCCTGTTCAAGCTCTTGTCTACTCTCCCCTCCCCAGCAACATTTTCCTCTCTCACTGCTTAGGGGAGAACAGGTTATTGAACAGTGCTTTTAAAATTATTTTGGCTTTCACTGTGGTGCAGTGCAAACTTTAAAATCAGCTAATTGAAACTGTTAGTTTTAATTTCTCTTTTATAGGCCCCAAATTAATTAAACTTTTTAACAATCATTTCTCTTTAAAAACTTACATGTATATGTAATATTCTGGTGTAAAATTCTGAATATGAGTACAGGGCATTAATATTTGATTTTCAAAGGACTTTCTTCTAGGTTTACTGTCATGGGAGGGGAGGGAGCAGTCTTAATGTGTGGTTCCAGAAAATATCCATACCCCCACCACGGAGGGAATTTCACATAGGACCCCCCCACCCCCCAGGATTTTCCATTTTCGAGGTATTTTTTTAACCCCCCCACCCCTTCGGAAATTCCTTAAATGCAGAATACACCCCCACCCCCCTCTGGAAAAATTTTATTTTAAAAGAACGCCTCAAAAATCAGTTTGATGTGAACATTTCAGAAATATCAAGAACTGCGCGCCTACACGAGTTGAAAATATGCGTTATCGAAGAGCGCGCGCCGTTCAATTTCAACGGTAGAGTTTGCCAAAAAGCTCTTGATACCGAAATAATTGTTGTGTTTTATATTTACCTGTGGTCATTGACATCAAACTTTACCATTAGCTTCGCTGAAGATTTAAAATCTAAATTGTTGGAATAAGTCCGGCAATGCAAAAATGTGTTTTCATTTAATTTGCATATGTCATGTTTACGTTCCTATGCAAATTTTTGGAGATCAAAAAGATTATCGCTTTAGTTCTACTCAATTGATGATTTTTCTCCTGGTAATCATTCAGTCTAGTTATTTTAGTCAATAGTTTTCCTATTGAATCGAATAGCATGGACAAAATAAGCATTAGCAGGGCAGGGAGACAAATAGAGCTTTCAGATCGTAACTTGAAACCGCAGACGAAATGGAGCCGCAAAACGAAATTAGCATGTTCACGTTCTTATGCAAATTTTGTATGAGATCAACAACGCATTAAAAGAATGTTGAATTGGCTCTATTTTGTTGAATTTCGGCATAGAAATTAAGTGAATAGTTTTGGACTTTAAGTTGAAATACTTTGGACAAAATAAGTTTTAACACGGGTCAGTTTTGACAAACCAGTTATAATTGACCCCGGGAATTGACCTTTGCCCGTAACTCTACACAGCATACAAAAATAACAAACAAATATTTCAATGTTTTATGTATAATTGGGGCTTTCACTTTATAGCCATACAAAATTTTCTCTATTAAACATTGATATAAATTCAATTTTTGCCAGTAAACAATATTTTCTACGCAAGAAAGTTTCACAAAACAACAGTTTTATAATAACTGAGTCACGCAACGCAGACATAGATTTCTTGTCTCAGTTGGACTACTTCGCTTACAAAGGCTTTTCGGAGAAGGGAAACATGTTTTTAATGTAACAAGGGTTTCTTTAAAACAGTTAAACAAAGTAATGTCTTCAAGAAAGATCTACGAAGTTGCAAAGTTTGTAAGTTACAATTTTGAACATTTATGTCTGACATGAACGTGAAGTTGACCCTCTGGAAACTTATCCAACCATTCACCCCTCCCCCCCTCTGGAATTTCCTGGGCCATTGACCCCCCCACCCCTCTGGAATTTCCAATTCCCTCCGTGGTGGGGGTATGGATATTTTCTGGAACCACACAATATCAGAGGGAACTTTGCAAATTCAAAATAGGTTGAGCAGATTCTTAAAACAGCATGGAACACTTCTCTAAGCTAATTATTACAGTTTCACACAGCAAGCCCTAAGAGTCATGGGCTTACATTTCTGTATTATTGGAACCTGGATGTTTGCATTTCAGATGTGACAGGTTTATTTTAGGTACTAATGCTTAGTTTAAAAGGGGGAGGATATTCAGAATTCTCTAGCACATGTATGTTAAAATGTACTTAAGCCTTTCTTGGATCATGCTGCTTTTGATTAGAACTCGTGGTTTGATTCCCTCCATCAAACTCATGCCACAACCAACTTACCCTGAAAAAATTGATCTCAAAGACTGCCTGGGGGTGGGGTAGATCATATTTTTGCAGGTTGTCATAGAGACCAGTGCCAGGAGATCTGAAGTCGGGAATTCCTGCTGCAGTGGAGATCCCTGCGCCGCTCATTACAATGATGTTTAAACCTATGAAACAAAATTCAACTGCTCAAACTTTGGTTGAAAATTACAGCAGGGAATTATACAGTCATGAAAATGTGAGTTGACATATTTTTGGGAAACACAATCCATGTATGAACATTATCATCAATCTAATTATTGTTTGTTTTTTACAGTATGTCAATTTGATTATAATTTGTTAATTTATCAGTTGTGCAGATAAAAACTGTAATTTATTTATTATTAATAGTCTTTAGTTTTAAATGCTTTTAAACACATGATCCATAAAATTGATATGGTTAGTATGCTAGAAATTGACTGTTGCAGCTGTGTTTTGTACAATGCCTGCTTGTATTACAATTTCTTCTGCAGGTTTTAATCTTTCATTAGTAAATTATCCATAAATCATGGTAGGCTTTGGCCTGATATAACTGAAGCTTTTAGAGACAGCAAGAGAACATCTTTACTCTCCTGTGGTATTCCCAGGTTGGGAGAGGGAGTACAGTGAAGATTGGAACCACAAAACATAGGGGGAACTTATTTGAGGATTTGCCAGGTAAATAAGTTTTTATTATTATTATTATTATTATTATTATTATTATTATTATCATTATTATTATTTATAATATACAGGCAAAAACTAACGAAAGAAGAGTCCTACGTTTCAGCGACATCTTGGCGCCATTGTCTAGGGAAACTAGAATTAAATATGCGATTGCAAGAGTAACTGAGAGTTCAGAGTCACTAATTTGCATAAGTTAGACAAAGACCTTAGCGCAAATTGAGTCTGATGAGCGAGTAACATCTCATTAATGAGACAATCAAACTTGTTCTCACTGGCATGTTTTCAACACCTTAAAACATTATTGCGAAGGTCATCTGGAATCCTGCCTGCGTGTCTATCACGACCATGTTTAGATGTGCAATCAGACTCAATTTGCGCTAAGGTCTTTGTCTAACTTATGCAAATTAGTGACTCTGAACTCTCAGTTACTCTTGCAATCGCATATTTAATTTTAGTTTCCCTTGACAATGGCGTCAAGATGTCGCCGAAACGTAGGACTCTTCTCTCATTAGTTTTTGCCTGTATATGTTTTACTAAATCATTGTTGATCATGATTATTACACTCACAATGGCCATTCTTGATATAGTTTGCAATTCCCTCAAACGTCACTTCATCTAGCAACTGTTCTGGTTTTTCCTTCTCTTGCAAAGCCTCCTGGGTCTCAGAACCAGTACCAGTAAACACTTTCAAGCCATCCAAAACTCTTTGCAAATAATCCATGGTACCTGATTTAGCAAAGCCATTAAGAATATTAATATAGAAAACTGGTCACAACAATATTATTGAAGACCTCTTTGCAAAAGGAGTGTTACGTTTTACTTTTCTCGCCAAGAAGTACTAATTTATAAATGTATTGGTACTAAGCACACAAAATCCACTCTTATAAGTACAAGAAAAAACCTGTGTACATCTCTCTGCGTGCTTAGTACCAATCCATTTATAAATTATTTATTTCCTGAAGACTTTTAAATATCTGAGAAGTTCATTATTGAACAGTTAAACGGCTACTGCACTACCGCACCGGCATGGGTCGATGGTCATTGGTGTTATGAAGTCCTCAGTAATTGGCCTTGATTGAGGCAAAAAAAAAATTGTATAACTATATACAGACCAACTTTAAGCACACAAAATCGGTGGCCCATGCAAAAACTTGGCAAGTTTGCAGTGTAAATTTGTCTTAACTTTGTTAGACAAAAAAGCGATATAACCCAGGCACTCTTCTGTAGAAATTTATTCTTTAACTAGAAAACTTAGTTTTTGCACACTAGTTTAGTTAACTAGTATGAAATCATTTGCATTTGTCATAAAGGAACTGATGATGAGATGTAGAGTTCTGTATAAATAATTTCCAATTTTCAGAATGTTTTACCAAAAACTGTGAGATTTTGAGTCTTTGTCTTGAGAGTGTTTGAGGTACTTATTAGTGTTAAAACTAAATACAAAATGAAGTCAATCAAGACAAGGTGAAAATCTCAACAGATCATTTGAATGGTCTGTTAAATTTTTAAAGAAAGAACCTTCAACATCCTGTAGATTCCTTTATGAAGGATTTCAATCACAGGACTATAATAAGACTCCCATAAACTAATAGGTCTTTCTTGTCAGACGAATTACTTTTAAAGTGAATAATTGACAGCCACAACCAACTTTCTCCAGTCTTTTCTATATTTGCATCGTAATTGATCAACAGAAAGTGACTGAAATGTGGTGAAGAAAACTTGATACAATTTCTTTGTTTGTTCATGTTTCAGGATACCATAATTATATAAAAATTATTATTTGATCAAACAGCCACCAAAAATGTACTACATATACTTCATAAAAACAGAGACAAAGGCAGGGCTGTCACTAAGATTTCAAGTTGCTGGATAAATACAACAAGTAGGCGGGGAATCAATCAGCTAGGAATTTCTTTTGGTTCTATTTTATTTCTTCTATTTTCCTATGAAAATAGCCGGGGGCCATGTTCTTAGTAACCGGGGGAAATCCCCGGCCCCCACCCCTTAATGACAGCCCTGCAAAGGCAAATATTTTTACCTGTTCAAAAGTAAAACATTAAACTAAAAAAATACAAGGTAGCTCACTTTCATTTTCTTCCTTTCCTCCAGTGGCTCCAGGACTCTCTGTAGACCAGGTAACATTTTGTATGAGGTACATGATGCATGAACATTGGTGTGTGATTAAAGGTATAAAGGTAAAGTCATACTTGAGTCTAAAGTGGCCCACACAGTTGGAACTTAATGCAGTAAATTAATGTCTCTTAGTGTAGCATGAAGAAACAGAAAGATTATTGTTACTCCCCCTGATGGGATGTGGTCCATTACAGGCTTACACCTAGCAGTATGTTGCCGGAACCTGCATTTATACACCTGAGTTTCTTGTCTAAGGAAACAACACAGTAATTGCTAATGCAAAGACCAACCTAGCTGCAAACAACCAACCCCTCTGATATGCTAACCACTACTGCATTTCCACAATTAAAGGGAAAACATCACATCATAAAATTATTAACTATGAAATCAATGCAAATCAATATTGAGGTATTAATATATGACTAAAATACTAACTAATAATAAGTTATTATTATAATTGTTATTATTATGCAGTAGACACTTCTGTATGCTTTGTGCAATCACAGTATATGACGAGGTGCATGAATGTAATCCATTGACTACTGACAGTGAACACCCTTAATCCTATTATTATTATAATTATTATAACTATTATTTATTATTTATACTTGGGTGACTTAATTACTTTCAGGTTTATCTTTTTCCATTCCTCCAGAGGCTCCAGAGTTGTCTTCATCCTGCCTTTCTGGTAGTGGTTTCTCTGAAATACATGCATGAACATTGGTAAGTGATTGTAGACGTCATCATACCAATGCAAATGCAACACCACCACCATCACCACAATAACAACAAACTTTATTTGGACCCCGGATTTGGACAGGGCACTTAAGCCAGGCCAGTCAGCCCTGAGGCTGACATGAAGAGACTGATAGGGGCATCATATTCCTAGTATATACAAAATACTATACATTGTAAATTCAAACACAATTGGCTACCGTGAAGCCGAAAAAGTTACTATTAACATCGATCACAACAAAGTCTACTGTATGATGCGGAAAACCAAGAAAAACGCGGAAGCATAGATAACCTTCGCATTATTATAAACGTATAGCTGTAATGAGAATAATATTTATGAAGCTCCCGTGGCCAGGTGTTAATTGTTAACGTCGTGCACAAACATATATAACTTCAATATAGTCCAGACCTGTGCAAAGAGTTAACTTCTTCGTTTCGAGTTCCTTCTCTTAACATGGCGTTACACAAAATGAGGAAGTATCGGTATGAACCGATCTATTTATATAACGAGTAGACAAGTTTAATACCGGCATGTACACAAGAACAAGCTTACGTCCGCAATTATTATCAAAATGTTGATGCAACTTCCCGATACAGATTAACAAAAAAACAATCTTACCTTCGTTAGAAGCCATGTCAAACTGGATCCTTGCATGTAAATCTGCAAGCCTGGCACATTTTATTATATCTACATCACCCGGTCCATTGAATCAGGACCAGGAAACACGGTTTCGACCAGGCGTGACTATCACCTGACCGCGCAAAAGACTGGGTTTGTGTTAATCTCATACCCAGATCTCAGTCGGTTCGGGAATTTCAAAATGTGATCTGGGTACGAGATTAGGTTTGTGTTACCCCTCGGAAATTAGTAGCTTACCTCGAGCTTCAAATAAAGTTCATAATTTTTTTTTAGTATATGAGGGGGGCATTGGGATCTATTAGAAATCGAAAACCGCAAAAAAAAAAAAAGAAAAAAAAAAAAATCACCCAAAACCGAAAACTGAATTCAAAACCATCAAAACCATCAAATTTCCAAAACGCCCAGTTGTTCAAAGAGCGGATAACTTTATCCACTGGATAAGTCACTATCCAATGGAGCAAATGTTCTCCAACAAGAAACTAACGCTTTTGGCAAGTTCTCCACACAATCCCATACTTAAATTTGGCATATGCGCATTATCTATAGGGCTATCGGGAAAATCTTGCACACATTTTATCTGCCGGATGGCGACCTATCCAGTGGATAAAGTTATCCACTCTTTAAACAACCAGGTCCTGATACATTGGTGACACGTGGAACATACGGACTAAACTATATTAATTTCATCACGGTATTTGCAATTGTGGAGGCTATGGTCGTAAATCCGGCACATCTCGTAATCTCGTTAATGTTACGAATTTTTCCACGTATGGTCTTCGCTCAAATTCTGAAATTTTTTTAGTACCACCATCCACGAAAACGAGAAGACACTCGGTGACAGGGCTTTTACTGCTGCTGCAACATCACTGTGGAATAAACTGCCGAGCGCAATAAGGGACGAGGATAATCTTACACGTTTTAAGTCCAAATTGAAGACATTTTCATTTAGAGTTGCTTACAATACGATGTAAGGACTGTAAGAATTGTAAATAACTATTTTTAATTAATTATTTTTTATTTTTTACATATACAATTTGTTAGGCGCATTTGATCATATACACATGCTAATTTGCGTCATACAAATATTAATTATTATTATTATTATTATTATCTTCTAGTCTCTGTTTAAATTTGGAAAATTGACAAAAATCCTTCTCTACAAATCGAGAATTTTGAGAACTTGGACGGGGGAGATTTGATTGAAATCTTGCAGCAATCATCATAGATTTAGCATCGCACATACCGGAAACGCGAACGGCAAAAATGACCACGTGATCACGATTTTCCCGCCAATTTTCGCGTTTGCTGGTTGCCGTTTCTACGTGAAAACAGGCTCTTTCGAGGGAACCGGAAACCGAATAGGAAAAAATCGAAAACCACATCGGATACAAAAATTTGGAAAACTGTTTTGTATTTTGGCGGAAAACCGAAAGCCAAATGCTAAAAAAGGGAAAATCGCAAACCACAACAGACACCAACACCGAAAAATAGAAGTTTTAAGGTGCAGAAACCGAAATACCGACCTAATTAAAATTTGGCCAAAACCCAAAAAGGGAAGTAGTCCCAACGTCCTCCTCATATATCGTAGCGCGCGTTTCTCAAGACTTCTGTAAACATTTCATTCAGTAATTTCTAAAAGCTAAAACCTTGAAAACCATAATAAGATTAAGAAACACATTGGGCTATTTTGCATGAAAAACTACCATCACATCGAAAGTAAAGTGACTCACGGGTCCTAAGACTCTGCGGAATTTTTGAGAAACGGACCCCGAAACCATTTTGAAGCACAGCGTACGCTTCCTCAACACGGACATAATCTTTATTTATTTTAAAAGTTAAATTTTCTGAAAATCTTCATAGTTTTATGAAAAGCTGGAGCGCAATCTACGAAATAACAAATCCGCAATATTAATAGTGCGTCCGCCCCCAAAGACAGAACAGATCAGTGGTCCTTTGATAATCCCAATATGACACGAACACAAATAGTGGGAACTCGCACACGGACACTCAGAAGGCCCTCGCAAACAGAGCACCAAACCCACAGAATACCGGGTAAACCCCCCCTTTTTTGAGCGGACATGATATGTTCCTCAGTAAGGTAGCATACTGTGTGTGTATTTGTAGTTGATGTTGCCTCGCGCTCAGTCACAATTTCTTGTATCGTTTCACTACTGGCACACCTGATCATTCACGGTCTCACCTGTATAGTGCTAGCTCCCCTTCCGTATTGTTGTGTCCACAGTCTCTCTTTCAGTCCGGCTTTCGTCATGAAAATCAACATGGCAACATTGAAGGGAAGAGGGGGAAAAAAAGAAGGTGACCGTGTCCACATTTGTGATCGAGCGTGCAACATGTACAATATGTTTCAATATTTATACCACAGACGTATTTTCTACATGCGGGGCTATTCTCTGACTCTGGGGACGCCACAGTTGAGCTAGCGTATCTCCCAGGCTGTCCGTATATTTGCTTCACCCCCCCCCCCCCCCCCCAAAAAAAAAAAAAAAAAACAACACCTAGGGTCAGTTATTTAAACAGAGTCTAACTTAGACCGCGGCTCAAGACAATCAATAGGCCTCGAATTCTGTTTATAAGTGGTTTATTTTAAGTAGATAAATAGTTTTCTAGTCCGGCTGGGATGCAAGCCTTCTTGTTACCGTCGGCAGTAGACAATGTTTAGATATGATTGTTGGAAAAATTGAAAACGGCTTAGAACGTGGTTTTGTTCTAACTGACCCCTAATGTACGCTGTGCGTGACCCAAGCTTGCGCAAGCCTGGCCCATTTTGAAGCAATTATAAGCTCCACCGTACCCCTGAAAACGATATCAGCTCGCTCGACAAAAAGTCTTTGAAAGCTAACTTTAAGCTAATGGTAAAGAAAAGTCTGCATCAAAGCTAAGGGACAAAATCTTTTGGGAAACCTTTATTGATTGGAAATTAACTGAACTAGAATCAAAGTTGGTTCACGCTAACCCAGGATTAGCTCAATCGGGCTTTGAAGAACTGGACCCAGGGCTTTTGACTGGGTACCTAACTATTTCATGTCTGAGAAGAATTTTTGCAGGTTACATTATCGTGAAACTTAACCGTAGCACGAAAGTGAAGAAAATAAAAACCCATGTGTCAATCAAAAGGATAAGAGCATTTACTGGCAACCCTTTCAATAAATCATAATGCAATCTTTATTTTATTCAAATTTTTTTTAGACCGATTTTAACATTTAAAACCAGTGGAATACATTATTGAGAAAATATAGCACTTCTCATTTCCCTGAATTATTTTTTCTTTTGTCGATTTGGTTCTGTTAATGACCATCATTACACTTTGTTTTCCTAGTATATAGTAAGAAAACAAGAAACTCATGGCTCTCGTTGAATCATTCTAGCTCGCGGTTAGACAAACAGATCACATCATTAAGAAATGAATTTCATTTCGTTGGGCCAATAAAATCAACCTTAGGTCTTGCCATATTGATAGGCGAGGTACACATTCTTTTTCTTCCTGGAATCCATCAACTGGAGAGCCATTATGGCGAGGTACTCTCTGCTGATGTTGTCTTTTACCAGGAACTCTTTAGTCGGTTATTATTTGTCTGTTTGAGTAATGTCGTTCACACACTTTTCGCCGCCTTTTTCGTGTCCTGCGACAAAAACAAAAACATTAGTTTAATACAGCGGCAAGACTTGATCGTGTAAATATACATACCGTTATCACTGGTACCTTTTGATTGCGATGTTTTGTTGGCGTTTCCCAGCCGTTTGTGTTCTGTCTCTACAAGCTTCAACAGCTCATCCTGTTGCGGATTAAGGAAAGTGCGCTGTTAATCATCACGTTTTACATCCAATAAAAGAACAATCACGGGAGCAGGGATGGCGCAGTGGTGAGAGCACTCGCCTCCCACCAATGTCTCCCGGGTTCGAATCCCGGAGTTGACGGCGTCATATGTGGGTTGAGTTTATTGTTGGTTCTTGTCCCTGCTCCGAGGGTTTTTCGCCGGGTACTCCGGTTTTCCTCCCTCCACAAAACCAACAATTCCAAATACCAATTCGACCTGACTGGAAACAGTGGACGAATAGCCACTTTGTGGATGTGCCACTGAAATTCCCATTTATTTATTTATTTATTTATTTATTTATTTATTTATTTATATTTTTAACAACAACGACTTCTTAGCCTTGTTACATAGCAATCGTTTCTTTGGAATCTTACTTCCCAAGTGTTGGAACAAACAAAGCGAGGTAAAAGCTAAACGACACTCCCTTTTTTCGCTCTTGTTCCAACTTTCCCGAGGTCATAAAGCAAAAAACACGAACCGAACTCTGCGAAAACGCCAGACTTCTAACCTGTTCTAGCTAAAACCCTCGAAGGAAACGAGTTTTTCTTTGAAAGCCAGATTCCTGTTTTAATCCCCTACAGACTGAAAAGTCTCTAGTAACGAGGAACTAAACTTCTCATGTTTAGGTGATTCCTATAGCAACAGCTCACCTTCCATCCCAGCATATCAGCCAAAGCCACACAACCATTATCGGCGGTACCTTGCCAAAACACATCTCTACAAAAATAAAAATAAAAATAAACAAACAAACAAACAAAAAAGTTATTGATATTCGAGAGATTTACAATCGCGTTTACGGCAAACGGCAAACGTGAGATTCGCGTTTATGTTTTCTTGAAAAAATCAGTACAGAGATGAGAATAGTGCAAAACAATTCTGTGCTTTGATGACAACGAAAAACTACTCAATTTACCGAGAAACTGAAAACAGCGAGAGGCACATGAAGAATAAACATGGTCACGTGGTCATTTCTGCCGTTTTCCGGCGTAAACGTAATTTTAATAAATCTCTCTGTTGTCACAGCCCGTCGCAGCAGCCCTTTCTGGAAATACTGGATAAGAAACCTTGACCCAGTTGTTCGACAGCCGATCAACGTTTATCCCCGTAGATTAAAAGTTAACCAAGGTTTCCATTTCGCTCTTCAAAATGCTTAACGTAAGCTAAGGGTAAAGAATTCTACGTCAAAACTGAAGGATGAAAATCTTTTTGAAGAATCCTCATTGATTAGCAAGTAAACTTTAATCAACGATTATCTTATCGGGCTTCGAACTACTGGGCCCTGTGACACGCGGTTGTAACTATGATTAGCCCTACCCTACCCCTAGAAAGTTAAGTTTGTAAGTCGCAGTCTTTCCAGTTGCTCTTGCTAGCTTCTTCAAAGTTGTAAGCCGGAGTCAGTGTTGTATTTTAGGAAGTTTTTCAGACTTGAGTATCTCGGTGAGTAACTAAACTTGTGCTCAAGAGGAATGCATGTTGTATCACGGTAGAATACAATAACTATTCTTGTTTGCCTTACCTGAAATTCTCATCACTATCAAATTGAAATCCGCTCTTTGAATTCGCCTAAAAAATTTTCAAAAGTCGGTTAGTGATTAAGATGCACCCACAGGGAACAAATATTAGGGTCAAGGATGGCTGCAAATCCTGCACAGAATCTGTAGACGAACGCAGTTCAGATGTTGTGTAGGGTTAAGATCGAGCAAAACACGTTGCCGGAACAATGTCTCACCTGTTGTCCGCATTTCTCCAAATTAATCAACAACCTTGGAGTTGTCTTGGGAACTCTATAAAAAGACATCAGAAGTTCGTAATGTACATATTACTACATACAAAAAATATTTATAATTAATTTTTTTTAACATTTAATTGTTCCATCATTCTACAGCAGTCGGCTCTGAAAGGTCCTGAAACAAGTATGCTTTATCCAAAACTTAGTAAATGATAACGCAAGCACCACTTTCGGAGGGTTTTCAATTGATTTCGATCGCACACGAGCGCACGGGAGGCAGCACACCGCACACAAATCTCTGATCGACTGAGGCGGATAAGAGTGGATCGGGCCTTGAAATGACTACAAGCAGTGCCTCATGCATGGATAAATGAAAGCGAACAGAAACGTGTGAGTGAGCGCTAAAATTGCTTGCGGAGAAGAAACTCAGTTGAGGCATGGGTTGAAAAAAAGGCCTCTGATAAGCTCACAATATTAAAATGACTATTCACAGTCGAGAAATTCTGGACTTTCAATTGCACATCAATCAGAGTGTAACATTGTTTATTGGTTAACAGTCTTCACTTCAGGCGCTTTTACAAAAAGAGTTGACGAACTTGTAAAGGAGAACCATACATGCACACTATAAATGCATACTGACTTCATCTTACCTGTCTATAAGCGACGCAAATGGCTGCACCACCAATGATGTACCCAACACAATAAGAAGATCACAAATGGGCATGTCCTGTAAAATCGGCCAATTCATCAAGTATTGTTGAGTAAGCAAATGGCAGTTTGCGAAAAAAAAAAAAAAAAAAACAACCAAAACAACAACAAAAACATTTTACTGCGAAAGCAACACTGCTTCCGGAGTTAGAATAAACTGTTACTGGAATTTTTTAAGGAAATCTTCAATGTCATAACAAATCGGCGTTAAATTATATTCCTAGGAATATAGGCTTTAAAAGCCTGTTTTCCAAAAGGCCATTTCTAGACTGCAAGCCACGCGCGCGCGATTTCTTTTTCGTCCCTCTCCGCAATCCCTCCTCGTTCACTTTTCTAATTTGCATAATTTTACAGTCGCTTTGCGCGCGTAATCTGAGGGAAAAAGTATTTACTTTGCATTTAGTCTCGCTTTCATATTATGAGGTTGAAAATTAATTAAACAACTCGGAAATGGCCCATTCTTCTTTCGGCAAAAGGAACTTAGAAACACTGGACATTTTGGAGATCAGGTTGGACTCTGGATCGCTTGTTGATGAAGGTAAGGACTTCTGAACGGATATCCCACTCAACAAATAGCTGCTGGTTGCTATTTACTAAAACTTTTTCTTTGAATATTTGCTTCAGTGAGCACTTTTAGAATGCAAATCAAACTTTGCGAACTTTGCGCTACTCGATCATGTTTATTTGAATTTCTCTTCTTTCTCCTGTAATACTAAGTTTATTTATAGGAAGTCGATCGACTTTAGTAGACTCTTTTCATTTCAATCCTCAGTTCTTCACACTAATCACTGTCAACTCTCAGGCAATCCTCTCCTCCCCACCCCCCCCCCCTCCCCCCGAATAAACTTTACTTGATGTATCACTCTTTGAGTCCCACACACTCTTTGAGTAGGTAAACTGCACCTAACTGAATCAATTATTGTTTGTTATCATTCTTACCTTCTTAGTACATTCATGGAGGTATTCTCCATCAGACATATGCCACTCACCAAAAAACTCCATGCCTGTGGAGGACATATTATTATACCATATCAGGATCAATGATCCAAGATCACTCGGATCATGGTGCATCAAAGGAACTGACTAGGAATTGGATTCCTTGGTTCCTTTGATGCACCATGATCCGAGTTATCTTGGATCATTGATCCTGATCTAGATCATCCTAAAGGAATGCACCCATAGAAAATATTTGCAACAACTTTCAATCCTGGACATAAGTGATTGGACAAAGTTTCAGGGTTACACAGTTTGAGATGATCTGTGACATATTTTCCCAAATTAATGCTCTCACTTTAACGAATTAGTATTTCTGCTATTAGGTGGATAAAAGTAGTGCAAGAATGCTGTAATCTAATCTACCATGTACAAGTTACTAATTATAAATCTAACTAACCTGGTTTAACCAGTCCTTTGCATTCAACACAACGAGGAATTTTGTCGGCAAACACTTCCTCTGCAAAAAAGGGAAATTATTTGCCATTTAATAAATCAGTAGATCTCTTAATAAAGCCAGGGCTTCATATTGTAAACATCATAGACAGCACATCCAACATGTATCAAGTTGGATAACAGTGATGAATCACATACAGATATATAAACAACACCTTATTTGATTTTTTCACAATCCTTTTCAGTACCTTCAATCCACTGATGCGGATACTCTTTTTTGCAATCCAAGCATTCAGCAGGATAATGAAATGATCCATGCACTTCAACAAGAGCATCTAATGGAACACCGGCTATACGGTCTAGAGTATCAATATTCTGAGAAGAGATACATCGTTATATTATTATTTTTATATTTGAAAGTTTAAATTTCTAGTTTGAAAAAAGGTTAAACAAGCCTTTTGCCAGATCAGATGTGCTATGACAAAAGGCTATTTCCACCAATAGCATAGAATACTGTTTAATCAACTAAAATAACACAATCAACAACAAATCTTTGATTCACTTATATAGACAGGGTTTAATGCTAGAAACATCAGCTTTTTAATCTCTTTATAGCCAGCTCCCACACAGTCATTTTAACGGATGTTGTATAATATTATACCCTCCTCCCCACCAGCCTTGGAGTGTTTCTCAACATCATTCTCTGTCAACAGCTCTCTGTAAAAACAACTGAGGAAAGGTGTTTGCGGGGAGGAGGGTAATAATGACCATGAGAGAGACTTATCTCTTTACATTAGCCACCCTTATCAGCCCAGCGATATGACCAAGCATTTGTTTTTACTCTGCCACCAGCCCAGCACCACAGTTGCTTTAGATATTAACCCCTATCCCTGTTTTTTACCACTTCAGTCAGGAGTGCACAACATTATATGCACAACACAGCAATTTTCTCACAAGTAACATTTTGTCATGATCACCTCACTTGCCTCCCCAAAGTTACTTGCTGATAAAAACAACATCACTCAACATTACCACTGTACCTGAGTGTAATCTCTTAGTAACAGTCCTTTGTCGTGTAACATCTTGAAGAAATAGTGGGTAGTGGTAGGCTGAGGATGGGACAGAAGGAAAAGAATATAAATATGTTAAAAAAAAGCCAACTCATTATTAGATCACAATCAATTTCAATTGAGTGTCGCAAAACCAATACCCGAGAAATAAATACTCTGACCAATCAAAACAGAATGGTGTAAACTTAAAGTAGCTATAGAATGAACCAATGAGAACTTGGAGCAATTAAATGTATTTTTTATAGTGCCAAGCATGCAGGCACAGAAAAATGAGCATGATCAAGTCACAATCGATTTTGGTTTATGGCTGGTGCAGCTGGACTGTGGTGCAATATAAATTCTTTGTTTTTTGGCCAAATATAAGCTTCTAAAAATTCTAAGAAAAACTTGTTAATCTATTTTGAATAGAATCCAAAGAAGGATTTGCAACGATCTTCACACTGAAATAGAAGGAAACAATCAAACATAAATCATTGCCTTTAATTTGTTTTCATTAGTTCAATACTTTTAGCTAATTAAAAGTAGTTAACGGATTTATTTATTTTCTTTGAAATAATGAGAAACTTAATTAGTTTCATCTATGTGCCAAAGCTTAAATGGAGGAAATTGGATTTCAGCACCAGATCATGATTTATGCAAATTATAAGCAGTGTGATGTCCTTACCAGGAAATTTCCAGGATACATCTCCTTGGTCAAAGCAAAGAAAGGACCTGGGTTGGACTGCAAATTAAGCAAGACATCAGTTAAGTTAACAAAGTAGATTGAGCTTGAAATGTTTGTTGTCTCATTTTAAAATGGGTCTTGACAATCTGCGAGCCAGCAAGGCAGACGTGCGAGGCACTCCAGTTAGCCTAAAAAGGACTCCGGTTAGTCTAAATAGCTCCCCGGTTGGCTTAATGGCTAGCATTTAAAATGATTTGGTCAGCGTCCACTTTCCTTATTCTTATGGCCATCATGTTAGACCAAGAAGTGGTTGTGATGAAACATAACTCAAGATGCAATGAAGTTTGAATGCAGAGGACCATGCAACATAACAATAAACCATGACACTATTTCCCTCTGCATACAACTTTTTAAACAATGAAGGGGTGCTACTCACAGCTACTAGAAAGGAAGAGAGAGGAGGGAAGAGAATAATCGTGTGCAGTCCGATCCCATTGCTTTGTGCATGCCCCCTTCCCACTTCTTTCATCTTTCTAGAGTCCAACACACAGGTTACACCTTAACCAACTTACCCTGAAGAAATTAATCTCAAATATTGCCTTGGGGTTGGGTAGGTTATATTTTTGAAGGTTGTAAAAGAGACCAGTGCCTGGAGTTCTGAAGTCAGGAATTCCTGATGCAGTGGAGATACCTGCACCTGTCAATACAACGATGTTTGAACCTGAAAAAGAAATTAAAAGATCAAGTTAATATGCTGGTTTAAAAACAAAACCAGAACTATGAGTGCAACATTTTATTAAGTTAGTCCTTATTTTAATTACTTAATTTTATTACTCCCTTGGCTGCTTTCACTGCTTCGTATATTTCTGATGCTGAGAGTAAGGTAGCTGTCAGATTCAAGAAGGATGTACACAGTTGAACCTCAGCCACTGAGTCATTATATTCTGAAGGTGACCACTTATGATACAGGTTCAACTCACAATAATGTTTGTGTTGACTTGTGCGGCTAAATGTAATTTAGGCTAAGTTAGACTTGAGCCAATACTGTTCTGCAGCGTTTGGGGAGTCATGTGCATTTGGGGTCTTATCATGGGCTTTTGCAGGGCTGGCGTGTACTGCTGCTTTGTGACGACGTGCAGTTGTGTTGAGCATTGAATCTGCTTGTGCTGTGCTTTTGCTCCTCCCCCCCCCCTTCTGTTGGTCATGGTAAGTATGTGGGTTGGTAAGTATCTCCACTGATTCCTTCAGTGTGACGGTGCCTGGGTGGTTGCCACTCTCAGGATTGCCATGAAGACATGCACCTACGTGCTCTGCTCGTTGCTCGTATCTCCCCTGGCGCCACCTTCTCTTAAGCACCTTCCCCAAGCTCATCTATTGGCTATGAGTTTAAAAAGTGTTAAGTTACTTTAATAGTTAGCCACACAATAATTGTGTGGCTAATAAGTAACTTTAATATAAAAGAGCAGTTTTCAAGTAATACATGCACATCAAACACAAGGAAGAGTGTTTCACCCAATTTTCAAACACCGAAAAGTGGTTGAAAAAATGGGGTGCAGCTAAGTTTTTTAGTCCAACTTTGAAACTTTGATAAGTTTAAGAATTATTTGTCACAACACTAAAACCAAAGTTATTACTTTGACCAATCAGACTAGATGTACAGTGTAAACAGCACAATGAACCAATCAGAATCAAATTCGAAGCAAGGATTGCTTTTGGTTATAATTAACTGATATAGTTGGGAAAGTGGTGCAAGTTTTGTCAGGTTATAATCACAAAGTATATAAAAGGAAAACCAAATTATTTTGACCCCAAATTGAAAACTGCCCTTATACATCGAAAAACTTGACAATGACACTGACATGGCTAATTATTTTGACAAACACAATTATTGCCAAGTAATAAACTCACAGCGGCCACTCTTGATATAGTTTCCAACTCCTTCCAATGTTAATTCATCTAGGAACTGTTCTGGTTTTTTGTTCTTCCCTTCCGAAGCCTCCTTGGTTTCACCAGTAGAAAGTTTCAAGATATCCAGATCCCTTTGTAGATAATCCATGGTAGCTGAAGAAAGACGCAAAATAAAAACTAAAGACCTTTCGACAAAGAGGTGTATGTTGCGTTTCAGCTAAAGTCTGCTATATTTTAATTGAAGCGCTATTGAAGTGAAAAATCTTGTCTTAAATTCAACCAGTTAACCTCCTTTCCGCTAAGTTTAGTTCTTTAGTCGACCTGAGCTTTAAGTATTCTTTTTTGTAGCTGAAAACTGATCTGTACGATTTGAATGTGACTTAAGGATACACTAGAATAAAGAAAAAAGCACAAGGCAAAAAATGAGACCGAAAAAATATTAAATAAAATAATACAAAATAATAATAATAATAATAATAATAATAATAATAATAATAATAATAATATTTATCCATGCAGGGAGCCCACTCGCCTTGGCGGGTTTTAGTGGGCCCTGTAAATTAAACTTCCAGATCCGTATGGCAACTGTGGAGACCAAGTCTGATTGACATACTTGGAATTTTAAAGTAAAAGATAAATACATGAAAGAATTTTCAGCTGACTATAAAAATAAGCGAAAAACGGAACGACGTTTCGGTGTCATCTTGGCACCATTATCAATCATTATGATGAATTACAAAACCACAAGCTGAAACTGAAAAAAAGAAAAAAAATGTTCAGACCACGCCCACAAAGCAGAATTCTGGTTTCTTTGAGTGCTTCCTTTCAAAATCTGTGACTAAATTACCCCAGTCACTTTTATATGGGCGTCTTCCCCCACACCCCAGGCCAGGGATCTCTGCATTGATGAGATACTGTATTTGCTTTGAAAGAGGCAAGAACTCTTTTGAAAATGGCTGACTGAAAAAAAATATTATAGGGGTTTATTCAGCCAACTGTTAAGATCTCGACTGTGTTGTAACATTGTGGGTCAAATGCACACGAACCATTCCAACAGGGCAACACTTGCTGCTGCCGACCATTCATAAAGAGGGCTGCAAGGAGAGGCAAAAACCCAGGGGGAGGGGGGGGGGGAGGGTACTTGACCTGTGTTTGGGTATAGGGGTGCCACTGGAGGTTTGAAACCCTGACCCTGGTTAGGACGAAAATAACCTTAAATACCTACCCAGTGTAGGACAATGCCCTCTATTTTAAGACCCTATTTAGGACATAGAACAACATCTAGCACTTGTTTTATACAAGTGTTTATTGGCAATAGTAATATTATTACATTTAAAGGCCCACTGTCACTTACCGGACGTGACGTTCCACGCATTGAAACGAATCACAACAGAAAAAATAATACATTACCTCCCCCCCCCCCCCACCCCTCGTGGGGTAGAAAAGCCTCATTTACTTACACAATACCGCATTTACCGAAACTTCAGTTGCAATTTTCCCCGAGAGAGAAACTAGTCCTGCTCGGCCGATAACGTAGGTCAATAACGTAGGTCTGTAGGACTCATCTCTCGTAGGCTTCAAAACAATGGTTTTTTGTCTTGAAATTCAAGCAGGCGAAACTGGGCGTCAAAAGAGTACATTCTTACGGGCGAGAAAGAACAAGTTTTAGACAATCCCTTCCCGGTCTCACCTCAACTGCCACTTTCTATTTCCTCGTAGAGTCTAGGTGTCTTGACCCGCTAAAGAACGGGCGTTGTTTTGAAGCGTATTATCCAGGGCTGTGCAGGGTGGATAGATGGTGAGCGACGAAACGAGCGGTTTGCTCTTCGTTCAATAGCACAGGTATCCCAAGCTGCCCCTAGGGTTAGGGTGAGCTGCCCCCAAGCTGTACGAGCGTTAAAATAAAGACCTTTGTTTGACCTTTGTAATTTGAGTGTCACGCAATGGCGTAAATTATAAGGGTTTGTATGGGAATTTACGAACATGTTTTGGAATCGAAAATAAAGGGCATGAATTGAAATAAATGGCTTACCAGCAAACCTAAAAACCAACTAAATCGCGCTGAAATGGCCAAAATACGGCATACAAACACTGGCAAGATATCGAGGAAACAAGGTAAGCCATTTTTTTTTTCCAGTCAGTCAGTGAGTCACAAACAGCACTAAATACATTATCCCAGTTCTGTAACGACTGGTTGCTAAATATAAATCTCAAGAAAACGAAAGTTGTTATTTTTCAAAAGAAACTCAGAAAATCTACTTTAAATGACCACTATTTTCATATAAACAGAGAAAAGATAGAAACTGTCAGCAACTACACTTATCTTGGAGTCAATTTCACGTCGAATGGAAACTTCCGAGATAATAAAATAAATTTAAAAGAAAAAACTAGGAGATCTATATTTGCAACACGCCGTTTCCTCAACTTCTCAAAATTACCAATTGATGTTGTGAACAAAATATTTGATTCTTTATTCCTCCCTATCCTCATGTATGGATCAGAAGTTTGGGGAGTCTATGACAAAAACGACTATAACACATGGGAAAAAGATATAATCGAACGAACACATGTTTATTTCTGTAAACGTTTTTTAGGAGTCAATAAACAATGCCCAAATGTAGCATGTAGAAATGAACTTGGAAGATTATCATTAAAAGCAAAAATTGACATAAATATTATTAAATTTTGGTTACACCTGGAAAGTCTACCAGAAGATAACATTGCCAAACAATGCCTTTACCTATCTAAAGAAATGACCGACAAAAACCAACTGAGCATTATGCAAAGAGTCAACTCTCTGTGTAATCTTTCCAATTTAAACATTTCAAATTTAAACATTCACAACTTCACTGAACGTATTCGACTAAGTGTTAATAAAACTTCAACTAATCATCAACTTAATTTACTAAACCTAAATAAAAAACTTAAATTCTACTCTATCTTTAAACAAGATTGCCACAAAACTGACTCCTTGGATTCGATAAAAAATGTACGTCACAAAAAACAAATCAATACATTTCGTCTTGGAAATCACAATCTGCGAATTGAAACTGGCCGGCACAACAAGACACCTGAAAATTTGAGAACCTGCTATCTCTGTAATTCCAATCAAATTGAAGACGAATCGCATTTTCTATTCTCTTGCGAACATTATCACGATACACGTAAGAAATATTTTGATGAAATAAATGACAAATATCGAAATTTTAATGATCTTGACAATATCTCAAAAATCATGTTTCTTTTTAATAACGTTGATCCTTTTGTTTGTAGAACCATTGCTGCTTATATTTATGATTCAATGCTGAATCGACAATCAATGCTAGCTTAATTATTAGACATAATTATTTAATGTAATCCAGACTTATTACATAAGTAATACCATGTATATATATGGGAATACTGAATAAATTGTTGTTGTTGTTGTTGAGTGAGTTTTGTTTTGCTCTATATTTCTCCCTCCATATAAAAGCAATGGAATTTAAACTCACTGGAATCTCATTAAATCGCTCCAAAAACCACACAGAAGAAATAACAACGGACAAGGGAGTTTTGAAGTTTTGTTGACTTTTATTGTTTATAGTCTTTATGGATCATGTTTACTGTAGGAAGTGTCGATCGACACTATCGCATATCTGTCAACCCCCGGAGTACAAAAATCTGGAGACGTCTAGAAATCTGTTCTATTTGTTCCGCGGTCCAGGCAGAACCGTGTCATCAACCCTCCTACATTTAGGGCTTCAGTGGGGGTGGGGGGGGGGGGGGGGGTTAATAAAAATATTGGAGACTCCCGGGAGAGTTGGCAGGTATGCTATCGGTCGATACATCGACCGACACTCGGCCGATATATTGGTCGACAGTCGGTCGATATATCGACCGAGTAGCAATCCACACTCGGCCGACTATCGGCCGAGTGTCGGTCGAATGTCAGCCCAGTGTCGGTCGAGTATCGGTCGATATGACGACCGATACTGGACCGACACTGGGCTGACATTCGACCGACACTCAGCCGATAGTCGGCCGATATCCTTCTTTTGAACGTCTATTTATCGGCCGATAGTGTCTGTGATCTATCGGTAAACTATCGGTGACCTATCGGCGAGATATCGGTCGATTATCGGTGAACTATCGGCGAGCTTTCGGTAGACTATCGGTGAACTATCGGCGAGCTATTTTTGATGTAGCGTAAATTACACACCGGAAAAATTCAATTGCACGTGCGCGCTCAGTCTTAACCCCAAAATTAAATATCGTATGGAAAAGATTAAACTTTCCCTGAATTTGGAAAAGAATACACTGTCGATTAAAAAATCAATGAGCAGTGCAGGACAAATATTTACAGAGATATAGACAGGTGAGTAGAACCACTTGGTAACGTATAATGTATTTTCCGCTAAATTTTCAACCGGAAAAATTTGATTACTTTTACGCGCTAGGTTATAACTCAAGGAATATAAAACGCATGGACAATCTTAACCCTTTCCTGAATTTAGAAGAGAATACACTGTGTTTTAATATAAAAAAAGTAGCAGCATAGGTCAAATAGTGAGAGAGATAGAGGCAAACGAATGTTAAAGCTTGTGGACGCGTAACTCAATTTTCGTTGAATTGCACACCGGAAAAATTCAATTGCATGTGCGCGCTCAGTCATAATTCAAAAACTATAAATTGTATGGAAAAGAGTAAACTTTTGCTGAATTCGGAAAAGAAAGCTCTCTGGATTAACAAAAAAAAGTAGCAGAGAAATAGAGGGACATGAAAACAAAAGCCTGAAACGCGTAACTCAATATCCGTTAAATTACACACCGAAAAAGTTACATGTGCTTGTGCGCGCTTGGTCAATACTAATGCAGCGTTGTGGTGGTACAGTAAGAGCGTTGTGGTGCTACAATAAAACAGGTATTAGTTATTGAAATATAAGAAAAAACAAATCCAAATTCCCTTTTCCTTCTCTGTGTTTTACAACAACGAGAAAATTCACTTCCATTTCGACTGCCCACGCTGGAGACCCGGGCTAGTCAAGCAGTGAAATCCAAAGCAGGAAGTGCAAAAACAGTTTAACAGGGAATTCACTGACAAAAATTACGACTAGGTCGCATGGAAACGAGAAAAAAATTAAAACGGCTGCAAGGATGCAATCTCAAATGTTTATTTTCCAGAACTTTGATATTTCGTCTACCAGTAAGATCAAATGGCCTCTTGACAGGTTTTGTGTTGCTTTCTCGCGCCTTTTTTAGGCGTTGACGTAATCGGTCTGGTGTGAAGCGGGAGGGACACTGGTTTGAAAGCTATATTAAATTTGTTGCACACAACTTTATAATACTGACGTCTAAACTGGCATATCGTAGATTGAGATTACAAAAAACGCGTTCTTTCGCATTTTAAAATGGCTGAATTTGTTTTGATTGCTTTTTCTTTTTATTACCGCATTTCGTTTTCTATTTCATTTTCTTTTTTAGTATACGACATATGCGCTTATACTTATGAACACGCCGTTTGTTTATCGTTGCCAACCTTGATTTCCTTTCCGGTTAAAAACTGACAATTAAGATACAATTACAATATCAACACGTCCGCTTTAATGGTCAAATATAACTTCACTATCGAAATTTATCTAAAGATAAAGTAATGTCAATAAGAGAACTCGATAGACCTTTGCATAAATGGTACCCAAATTTAAATATCAATACTGGATACATCCTGAGCCTCGTGTTTATGTTTCCAGAAAAAGCATTTTTCACTTGAATGTGAAGCTTAGGATGTTTCAAGTATTGTTATTCAAATTTGGGCGCCATTTATGCAAAGGGTCTCTTGACGAGCTAAATGTTAATCAACGCGAGTTCACGCTTAACTGATAATATAATCATTTGTCAAATCAAATGAGTGAATGAAGAATTTGAGCGTCCAAGCACGTACAACAAAATTTTGCCTAAAGTCGTGGAAAGTTTTATCATTGAAATTGACGATTAATTTTAAATATAATATTTTAAATAGAATACAGTTTACTATCAGATTATCAAGCTATTGAATGTATTTACATTACTTAATAAAACCATCGAGACAATTTGCAGTCAATGCTTTTGTCAGTGTTTCTTGTAAAAAGAAAAAAATGATTTATTGTTTGGTAGCAACAGAACCTTTTCTCTTTATAGATTGCTGATGTTTATTGCCTTATCGATTAACCACGCCTGGTCCACGGGGAAGAAAGAAACCCACCCCATAGAATAGAAACATGACTTAACGGAAATTGTCTAATTATGTATACTCGCAAATTATGATGGATTTTTAAAAGTTTTCACAATTTTAAAAGTTCAAAATTACCAGGAAAAGGTGTTCTCAGTTCTTATGTTTGACCATCGAGAGAAGATCTGGCTAGTCTACACAGAGCCATTTATAATTATAGCGGATACTGTTCTGCAATGTCCTGTACCAGCCGTTCAAAAAAGCCATCTGGGTGTGGCTCACCATACCATCGTCTCCACGTGAATTCTTTAAGATATTCTTGTAGGAAGTTTGGATTTGTGTTGCCTTTCATCTTCTTGAATCTCTCTTTTGCTGCAGACCAGTTACTTTCTGCGTGTTGGGTATGGACACCGGTGACTGGATCAACGAAATTGACCGAGTGATTCACCGTTTGATAGTTAAAACCCAAGACCCTTTGCATTCGCCTGTACGCAGCCCACTGGTCGGTGTAAACCAAAGAGCCTGACTGAACTTTTCTTTGAATGATTGGCAAAAGGGTTGCTGCATTTCGCCTTCTGACAAGCTGTAAATGTGGTCTAGCAGGCACATACTGGGTGTCAAATAAGCCAAGAACCCACCTCTCACCGCGAGGACGACGTCCCCTTTGGTACTGAAAAAGTGTATCATGTTAAATCAGTCAAAATTCAATGTTCAAAATGTTCAATCAGTGAAAAGTCATTAGTTATTGATAACTAAGTTTGTATCAATGATCAGTTTCGCGTTGAAAGTTCAAAGCGGAAAAGCGTATTGGGGGGGGGGGGGGGGGGTGTTTACATGATACCGGTGCGACTTTCATTCCGGTACAAGTTCACTCCAGTTCTCTCTCGTGGCTCTTTATTCGTTTACATGATACCAGCACAAAATCTTGTACCGGAGCGAGTCATGTAAACGCGGTACGACTGTTCGTTCCGGCATGAAATCACTCTCCTGGGAGTCTAGAACGGGTAGCGCATGAAGAAGGAAAGGAGAAAAAGAGAAAAAGAAACGATAGTGGAGTACTAGCCTTTGAGCAGGCCTAGTCGGCAACCCGGCGATCCCAGCGTGCGGATATCTATACATTAAAACTATAAAACGCGCAATTCATCGGCCTGTTTTTTGTACTAGAATAGGGGTTGTTCAGGCGACTTCCGTAAAGTCCCAGCCCTAAAATCTCCCAATAGTCCGAAAATAAATCTCCATAAACCACGCAACCAACGAGCTTCACTGCAAAATCCAACTCTGTTTATTTGGCTCGCGCGATAAATACAACGCGCCATCAATTTCAAAAGTTACAAACGAAACAATGCGCGCGCGCTTTAAATCTATCAATCAAACGAAACTTGTCAGCGCACGCTCTGAAAAGCGTAAATTTAATGTTAAGTTTCACAAAACTTTTCTTTAAAGTCACAACAGGGATAAAAACCATTTTTGAAGCAAAGGAAAGTAGTGTCTGAAACGACTGCCATGTCAGATTTCAGCAATTCGGCGGCAATCGCCTTCGGCTTGTGTAATCTTGTGTGCCAGAAGAAGGAAGTGACTAAATTTGCTTGTGATTTGCACTTGTGTGCACGCGAAGAACGTACAAAATCCCGTAGTCAGAAAGAGTTAATTTGTTTAGAAAAGAATTTTGCCAGAAACTTTTACCATCACTTTATAGGAATTCACGCCCTGGCCTCAACATGAGTCTTTTTAGGTCACACATGTCATAATAGTTAATGATCAACCAGCACGCTAAGTAAAAATTAGGGCTGTTGATTGCAAGAACGATATCTTACTAACGCACGGTTGGATAAGTATGAAACCAACTTAGATCTGTCTACTAAAGAATTTTTTAAGCTATAAACTTCGAAAATTAAGCAGGTTTTGGACCTCCAAACATTGAGCGTGTTCTATAATGTCGTATGGCACTGCGCTGTTCAAAGGGCGCTTTGAAATGAAATGCTCAAGCTAAGTTTTTTTTGTAATGAAACAAATATTCTTTTAACTGAAATGGCCCAAAATTTGATTTCTCTGAACAATTCAACTTAAAATGAGAAAAAACATCATTTTGACAACAACTCGTCATATAATTAGTTTTGACAAAAGCGAGCATCTCGAGCGACGGGCTAGGCAAAATTTTCACGCAATTCTAGAAAGTAACTAAGGCATTCGCGGAAAGTCTGATTGTGTTGATTAGCTTGGTAAACTTAACTTACGGTATTTAACTGAAAGGAAGTTTTGTCACTAAAGGCTGGTTTCCATATGATCGCAGATCGCAGATCCCAATAAAGTCTGCGATCGTCTGCGATCATATGGAAACTACTTCTGCGATCGTCTGCGATCCTGCGATCGTGATCGCAGACGATCGCAGAGGATAGAACCATGTTCTATCTAAAGGCTGGTTTCCATATGATCGCAGATCGCAAACAATCGCAATTGATCGCAGACGATCGCAGGAGATAGAACATGGTTCTATGATCGCAGACGATCGCAGACCTTATTGCGATCTGCGATCCGCGATCATATGGAAACCAGCCTTTAGATAGAACATGGTTCTATCTTCTGCGATCGTCTGCGATGATCGCAGACCTTATTGCGATCTGCGATCAGCGATCTACGATCCGCGATCATATGGAAACCAGCCTTTTAAGAAGTGCGAAAATAACAACACATCAAAACAGAAGTTAAGCGATGGTTCTTGAAACGAACAACTTCCCAGCTAGAATAATAACATCAGGCTAATACGAAAATATTTCGTTCTCGGGCTCTAAAGCAAACATGACAGTGAAAAGAAACAACATAATAAGAACTGGAGTAAACCAGTTTATTTAAGTCGATTGTGCATTTTAGGTGGCCCCGAATCCCTGAGTAAAGTTCACTGAATCTAGTTAAACACAACAACACAGCTGAACAGCAGACGAAAAAAATTGCCGGCAGAAACATGGCCTTTAACTAAACACTTTGAGTACTTAGCGATATGTGAAAGAGAAATACAAACTCTAACTGAATAAAACATGATTGTTCAAGACTTACTGCGACCTTTAAGTTGTTTCCCTGTCAGAAAAGAACTTTCTAGCAGCGCCGCTGTGGTTCGCCAGATTCGCTCCCCAGCAAAGTCAGCCGATACCGTTCCATCGATCAATCGCTGATCCACTGACCGCGCGCTGATTCCTCATTGCAAAGAAGGCCTGAAAGTCAATAATAATAATAATAATAATTATAATAATAATAATAATAATAATAATAATAATAATAATAATAATAATAATAATAATAATAATAATAATAATAATAATAATACTTGTATTCTGGGTAGAATGTGTTTCGTAGAGCGCTCAATTCGTTTGATTGAAGAGGAATGTATAATTCTTGACAGAAGTTCAGGCTTCAGGTGTTTTCATCGTTTATTGCGACAATACTGTTTCGTATGGTTCGAAGTTATCGGACCACACTCATCAGGCAATTTTTAACGACTGACTTTTCAAATAACAGGCTGGTAGTAAAATATGGGTGGTTACTATAGAGATGCGTTATATTCAGTAGAGTATCTAGGTAACAGATGCATCGTGCCTTAGTTGTGTTACTCTAAAGTTCTGCAGTACATATCTCTTTCTGTGGCGGCACGAACTCGCTAGCTCGTTTCGGCTGTTCAGGCTACATAGCTCTTTTTTACAGATGATTATGAATTTTTCAAAAAGACAAAGATTACATTTTTTGTTAGCATTGCTGTACGGTTTACATTTCTTTAAAATCTTCCATTTAATCTGGAAAGGTTTATTGCTGTCTTGCAAAGTCCAAACATGTTTTGACAGTTCTGTCTCGTTTCTTCTGTTCGGGCGTCGAAAGGATGTCTGGTGGTTTCTGTAACGTTCCTTAAAATTTGTTGCCAGTCTGACATAAGTTTCAGTTGTTGTCTCAGTGGTTACAGTGGCTTGGTAGATGACGTTTGTTTGGAGGCATTGTCCTTCGAGTGGACAGTCCGGTTTTCTTCTGCAATTGCAGGTGTCAGGTTCTGGCGTTGGTGAGTTTACATTTGAAAGAACGTGCTTGTTGTGCGATGAGATGATAGATTTCATGTTTGGCATGCATGAGTAGCTCAATTTAATTGTGTGTCTGTTGAAAATCTTGTGGAGTGGGTGGTGTTTTGGAAAGCATCTGTCGACGATGTGCAGGAATTTTCTTCCAAGGTTAGTTTTGATGTTTGAATTGAAAGGTGGATTGTACCATGTGATGTTTCTTGTTCTTTTTCTTTTGTTTTTCCGGGCCTGTTCTTGCGGTGGGTTGTATGTTAGCTTATAGTTATATCCACTTTCTGTGAGAGCTTTCTGGTAAGGGGCAATGGATTCGTCAAATATTTCTTTGCTGGATGAGATGGCAGTTAACCTTTTGTTAATATTGAGGGGTATGTTTTTCAGCACTGCTGGGGGGTGATTGCTCTGTTGATGGACGTACGACAGCTTGTTATTAGGTTTCATGTATGGCTTGTAGCTGCCGTCTGCAATGATGAAGGTCACATCAAGAAAGTTGACGATCTTCTTATTTGCCTCAATTATAATAATAATAATAATAATAATAATAATAATAATAATAATAATAATAATAATAATAATAATAATAATAATAATAATAATAAACAAAATAATGGTGACATGTTGTCGCCGAAACGTCATGTTTTAACCCTTTAAGCCCTAATATCAAAGGACAAACTCTCCTGTCTTGTCCCTATATTTTTCTTATACAAGCCGACTGGGTAGAAATTATTAAAATATCAAGAGAATAGGCCTTATCACGGTTTTCGACGCCATTTTGACGGGTAGGCAAACAGGTTTGAAATAATAGTGTTTGTATCGGAATCCAATGTCAAATAATTTTCATAAAACATCGCTTCTGAAAAGTTCATGAATTGGAAACTTTTTCTACTAGGAAAAGGATTTTAAGAACAAAATTGGAGGGATGTAGCTGTGACAGAAAGCGTCCAGTCGAGTTTTGAACTTTCCATACATTTCCCTGTATTTTTTCCCGCGAACTATTTTTAGCAGCAGCTCACGGCTGGTTCGCCATACAGACAAATGTATGGAAAGTTCAAAACACGGCTGGACGCTTTCTGTCATAGCTACAGCACTCCAAATTTGTTCTTGAAATAGTTTTTCTAGTGCCAAAAGTTTCCAATTCATGAATTTTTTAGAAGCGATGTTTTATGAAAATTATTTGACATCGGATTTCCATACAAACACTGTTATTTCCAGCCTGTTTGCCTACCCGTCAAAATGGCGTCGAAAACCGTGATAAGGCCTATTCATCTTGGGTGATCGTATCCTTAATTCTCATGACCTCAGGGATTGAATAAACATTAATGTTACCAGGAGAAATTTGATGCTGATCACTGTTAGGGCTTAAAGGGTTAATCTCTTTTCTTTTTATTGTGAAATAATACAACCGTCCTGGCAAAAGAAACCCCATGCACCAAAGGCCTCTTATGCCAGCGGAGATGATCTTGCCACTCAGTCCGATAACTTGTCTGACGACAAGACAGTGAGGGAGAGATGAACCGGCCCCTAGACCATAAGACGTACATCCCTTTCGGCTAGCGCTCACATCCGACTGTCCTGAATTCATCTTCATCTATATATAACATGATTAGCCGTCTTCCAAGTGGTACGTCTTGAGGTTTGGGCATGCGTACGTAGTGAACCTCATATAACAAACAGCGGAGAAATATCTCGTTGTTTATTTCAACAAAATGATCAGGCAATGATCAAAAGTATGAAAAGCTAGGGGAAAAAACACACTTGTGATTAGTTCACGGTCAAGCGCATGCGCGAGCAGACCGGCTCAAAAATAAATTGTACGGGTCGACACTAAATTCGATGCGACCTTGTGGTGGAACAATCTGTTGAAATCGCGCCCGAATTTGGATCATCCGCTCTTCGTTCTTCACTTTTTATAATCTTTGTTTCCTGTTGTAAATATAAGTTCGATTTTTGTAAGGTTAAAAGTGTTTTAGCATCCGAAAACCACATTTTTGTCGATGGCGCGGCCGACCGACGACGGGACGTTCTGTGGACTCTCTGGAAGCACAGAAGTTAAGCGGACAGAGTGGAGTGGATGTAGAAATCCTGTGCGGTTAACAAGATACGCCCACCAAACGTGGAAAATTGGTAAAGGGATAAGTCTGTTTAAAATAGACAACGATTTCGCGGCACATCTGCTTTCGCTGGAAATGGCAAAGGTCACCAACTGGCTTTGGATGAACTCGCGAGGATTTTCTAGATTTCAATCGTACTGTTTGTTCATATGGAATTCAACTGTCAAAAACGGAGAATTCGACGGACAAACAGCATCAAACATCAGTGTTTTGCTTTGGATGGAAAAAATTGTACAACAGTGAGACGCGAAGCGAATAAATATGAGATCAAATGTGCGAGTTAGTTGTAGTCTATTAGCGGGCTCGAATAGCGGGCAGTAGAAAAAAATCCAAAAGATTTGCGGCAAACTACAAAATCTATTGTAAGGTATTCATTTATCTATACAATTATGGTCATTTCGAATGGCAAACGCAGTTTTGATTTGCCACTATGGCAGAGTTTTCTCAAATGCATTCCAGCATCTCGGAAGGACGCTCAGTGGTGTTGTTACTAAACAGTCGCATCGTTTCTTGAAGCTTGCGGATTTCTCGTTCTTCGCCTTCTCGCTGGTCTAATAAAATCAGGTTATCGAGTGTACACACTATATAGGAAGTTTATCACTGAATGCTGATGAAATACTGGATTTAGGGAGCTTCTCGGCTTTTCGAACCGTGCGTAATAAAAAAAGGTCGATGCCGCGAGATATCGACATTGCACTAAAATAAAACCGTATACGTTCGCATAAGTTCTGGCATTTCTTGAATGTCCAACCGGCGCTGCAAAAATCCCCATGTGTTTTACATGGACAGCCTTTTTGTTTCTTTCTGAAACGTGACCAAAACACTGGCCGGTCATGTCAGTTTTATTTTTATGCCAGCAAGTTATACTGAAGACTTGCCCGCCATATCCCGCCGGTGTTGTGTACTCGCTTCTAATTGGTCCAAAAACAATTGGCTTGACAGCGCTTACGTTATCGCTCGCACATTCGCCGAACCGTGAAACTCTCCCTTTAAAGACAAGAGAACCTTTTCATTATTTTAATTTTGTATTATAAAAGAAAAACGCTCAATGTATGATTGTGATTGTTCACTCTACCCAAGGCTTGGCATCCGTACAGATCGACGTTGTAGTTCAGTTTTTCATCTCAGTTAACCCTTTAACCTCTAATATCAAAGAACAAATTCTCCCATCTTGTCCCGTTACTTTTCTTATTAAAGTACTGTGGAGAAGTTATTAAAATACAGTCGAAACTGTATTAAGCGGTCACCCTCGGGGAATGGCTAAGTGACCGCTTACATACGTACATACATACATACATACATACATACACACATACATAAACTTTATTTAGACACGGTAAAAACATCAGTTACAAGACAAAAATTTAAAATTAAAACTGATTTACACGTTTGCCGTGTGGGAGTACGAGGAGGACAATTGGCGATCTATCTCATTTCTAAAATTAGTAAAAGATCTAATGGCTCTGACGTAAGATAGAAGGCTGTTCCACAAATGTGCTCCACTGTAGCAGAAACTACGTTTCAAAAAATCGGTACGAGGCTTAGGCAGAGCCAATTTGTTGTCACTATTTCTAAGTCCACAGTCCGTGCTGAAGGGCTTAAATAGGCCTTTCAGGTACTCCGGAGACTGATCATTTAAAGTTTTAAACATGATTTTCAATTTTTGCTTCATCCTTCTGGTACAGAGATTATCCCCGGTGCCAGCTTACCGCGTAGGGCGGTAGCGCTAGAATAGTAATCTGACTTTGTTATGACCCGAATGGCGTGAGTTTGTAGTTTTTGTAATTTGTCAGCTAATTCGTTGCTGAGACCGTCCCACACAGGACAGAAATAATCAAAATATGGTTCAATAAGGGCTCCATATAGTAATATTGCTGTATTTTTCAAAAAAGCACAAAAAAATGCGATTATACCTTTCACATAGGCGATGAATTAATAGATACAGTACAAGACTACACTTACTTAGGAGCTCGCATTTCGTCTTCCGGAAATTTCACACTTTCGCTTGAACATCTTCGACAAAAAGCTCTTCATGCTTTCTTTAGTCCAAGACGACACACTGATTTTAGTACACTGAAACCTTCACTTGCATGTAAAATTTTTGACACAATGATTCAGCCAATTCTAACCTACAATAGTGAAGTGTGGGGTGCCTTTGTTAAATCAGATTTTAAGTCGTGGGAAGGCTCCAGAATTGAAAAAACACATTTACATTTCTGTAAACGCTATTTAGAAGTACATAATAAGTCATCCAACGTTGCATGTAGAGCTGAACTTGGCAGATTTCCTCTAATCGTTGACATAAATAAAAAGATACTTAATTACGTACACTACCTCCAAGGAAAGGATGAACATTCTATAGCAAAACAATCCCTAAGAATATCTGTTGACCTTCATTATAGCGGTCAAACTAGCTTTTACTCCAGTCTCATGAAGATGAGTGAATACTATAATTGCCCCAACTTTAATTATTACACATTGAATGAAAATAACATCAAACAATATATAGATCTTATGAAAAAGAAATATATCTCTTATTGGCACCAAAGCCTTCAACACTCACAAAAACTCAGCTTTTATTACACAATCAAAAAAACTTTTGGCCCCTCTGCTTACCTAGTTCTCACAAGGAAAAACGCTTCTAGGAAAGCATTAGTGAAACTAAGAATAAGCAGCCACAAGCTTTTGATTGAAACAGGAAGATACGACAACATACCCCGTAATGAAAGGGTGTCTAATGTTTGCAACCGTAAAACCATTGAAGACGAAATTCATATTTTATTAGATTGCCCAAGTTACTCTTCTTTAAGAGATATGTTCTTTTCTAAAATAGAACCTAGCCTTCCATTAACACGACTATTAGTAAAAGAAACTTTACTATCGCATATAATGAACTCAACAGACTATTTTATAAACACTCAATTAATTTCATTTGTTACCTCGTGCTTCGAATTGAGAGATAAACTTCTCTCCGGAATGATTACTTGTACTGTATGAAAAGTTTAAAATAAGCAAAGACTTCAGTTACTTTATTTTATTTGATTTTATTTTAAGTTATCTTAAGAATTAGTTAACGAATCAATAATTAGCTATGAATAGCTTTTGCAATACTGTATTTGTTATAGTCATGCAAATAAAGCTTGTTATTGTTGTTGTTGTTGTATCGTCGCAAAAGAACGGCCTCGGTTTTTTAAGTGCACCTATGCCAGAGGAGATAATCTTGGCAGTCTTATTAACATGTTTGGACCACGAAAGATTTTGATCGATGTAAAGTCCTAAGGATTTGGTGTGGGGCACTCTATCAATTTCGTGACCTTCAATTTGTAAAGTAAGTGAATGGCCACTTGTAGTACTAGCCAGTCTCTGCCGTGAGCCTATTAACATTAATTCCGTTTTGGCAATATTCAGGCTGAGCTTATTTACATTGAGCCATTCATGAAGGTTAGCTACTACTGCTTAGCTAATACCGCTTAATACAGGACCTCTAATATCAAAGAACAAATTCTCCTATCTTGTCCCGTTACTTTTCTTATAAAAAGTACTGTGGAGATTTTACAGGGCCGTACATAGCGCGGGGGCTGCCCCCTCCAGGAAAACTCAATTTGTTTCTAACATCACACTGATCACAAGAAAATCGACTAATTGACTGAAAAAATATTCCTTCGATGCGAATTCCAAATGACTATTTTGGAAAATCTTTTGAAGCAAAAGCCAGTACCAATAACCAGTTTTCTTATGAAAATAATGATTTTGCCAGTTTGGGCTGCCTATGGTTTAGAATTCGGTGTGTAAATAAAGACTGACAAGCCTACGTCACTTTCTGGCGCTTGTTTTAGCCTTTTTAAATCTAGCTCATACAAGTAAGTTTTTTTTTTTAAAGGGGTGAATTGGTTTTAAAAGCCTGCGCTGCTCGCAAGTATTTGTAGCGGGTTTGGATTTAACCATCATATGTTCATCATCCGAGAGGTCATTTTCACCTAACGATTTTTCAGTTTCCTCTTTGAATTCTCTTCGTTTTGAGTATGACCTCTTATTCCGTGTGTTCAACGACGTTGTCAGTTATACCACATAGGGCATTTCAGCTGGGTTTGGCTTGGCTCTTTTAAGTGCTTGATAGTTTTAACTGCCTTTCTTGTTGAGATTTGGATAATGTTAGGACAGGAATTAATCATTGCTTGTATCGTGCAATGAGCTTCATTCTGTAATTGCTGCAATGCCGGGCGCGGATATTAGTGTTTGTCACAAGCCGTTGTGTTTCTTGGCACAGCTATTTGGTTTTTTAGTTCTCTAGTAATCGTTGTAGCGTGTTATAGAGCTATGCAACGTGTCACAGTGATACTGAAAAGGCTTGAATTGTATTTAAATAACGAGTGTGTTTTTGCAAATGCTTCGCTCCACTGATATAGTGCGTTTGAATTGTGGAGGCTCAGTCAGTTTTCTCTCTTTGTTTGCAGCAGTGCATATAGACTGTGTTTTAAAATGACAGACAATATTTGCTTCAAGCTAAACAAGATGTTAACTCCATAAAAAGACCGTAAACGTCTTAGAGGCAACTTTTTGTGTATTAAGCGGTCAAAAAATACAGGGAAATGTATGGAAAGTTCAAAACACGACTGGACGCTTTCCGTCACGGTTACATCGCTCCAATTTTTTTCTTAAAATCCTTTTTCTAGTGCCAAAAGTTTCCAATTCATGAATTTTTCAGAAGCGATGTTTTATGGAAATTATTTGACATCGGATTTCCATACAAACACTGTTATTTCAAGCCTGTTATTTTTCAGAAGCGATGTTTTATGAAAATTATTTGACATCGGATTTCCATACAAACACTGTTATTTCAAGCCTGTTTGCCTACCCGTCAAAATGGCCTGGAAAACCGTGATAAGGCCTATTCTAGAAAGTAACTAAAGGTGGATTTCCACTGTCGCATAAATTTTACGTGCGTACAGAAGTGAATTTAGCTGGTTTTTACGTACGTAAATAGAATAAGAAGCGATGTATGAGCAAAAAGTTGAGTGCTGTTCAACTTCTTAAAGGTGGATTTCCACTGTCGCGTAAATTTTACGTGCGTACAGACGTGCATTGAGCTGGCTTTACGTACCTAAATAAAATAAGAAGCGATGTATCAGTCGCGTGCGTAAACGTAAAAAGTTGAATGCTGTTCAACTTTTTACATTTACGCACGCCGCTCATACATCGCGTCTTATTTTATTTACGTACGTAAAGCCAGCTCAATTCACGTCTGTACGCAGGTAAAATTTACGCCACAGTGGAACTCCACCTTAAGTCTGATTGTGTTGATTAGCTAGGTAAACTTACGGTATTTAACTGAAAGGACGTTTTCTCACAAAGAAGTGCGAAAATAACAACATAAGTTAAGCGATGGTTCTTGAAACGAACAACTTCACAGCTAGAATAATCAATGACATCGCTAATTCGAAAATATTTCGTTCTCGATCTAACGCAAACACGACAGTGAAATTAAAAGAGACAACATAAAATAAAACATGATTGTTCAAGACTTACTGAGACCTTTAAGTTGTTTTCCTGTCAGGTCCATTCGCTCCCCAGCAAAGTCACAACTGATACCGTTCTGTCGATCGCCTGAATCGCTGATCCACTGACCGCGCGCTTATTTCTCTTCGCAAAGAAGGCCTGAAAGTCAATGTAATCATCCTGTTAATGTGATCATCATGTTACATGTTGTCGCCGAAACGTCATGTTTTAATCTCGCTACTTTTTATTCTGAAATAATACAACAGTCCTGGCAAAAGAAACCTCTGACACCGCAGGTCTCTTATGCCAGCGGAGATGGTCTTGTGCTCAGTCCGACAAAGAGGGAGAGGAAAGCCGGCCCCTAGACCTTTTTAGGCAGACCCCTTTCGGCTAGCGCTCACATCTGATGTCTAAAATTGAGTTGCATCTACATATAACATGAACAGCTGTCTTCCAAGTGGTACGTCTTGAGGTACATGCTAAAACTCACAAAATGAATAAAGAAATACCTCGTTGTTTATTTCAACAAAATGGTCAGGCAATGATCAAAAGTATGAAAAGCTAGGGGGAAAAACACACTTGTGATTAGTTCACGTCAAGCGCATGCGCGAGCAGACCGGCTCAAAAATAAATTGTACGGGTCGACACTAAATTCGATGCGACCTTGTGGTGGAACAATCTGTTGAAATCGCGCCCGAATTTGGATCATCCGCTCTTCGTTCTTCACTTTTTATAATCTTTGTTTCCTGTTGTAAATATAAGTTCGATTTTTGTAAGGTTAAAAGTGTTTTAGCATCCGAAAACCACATTTTTGTCGATGGCGCGGCCGACCGGCGACGGGACGTTCTGTGGACTCTCTGGAAGCACAGAAGTTAAGCGGACGGAGTGGAGTGGATGTAGAAATCCTGTGCGGTTAACAAGATACGTCCACCAAACGTGGAAAATTGGTAAAGGGATAAGTCTGTTTAAAATAGACAACGATTTCGCGGCACATCTGCTTTCGCTGGAAATGGCAAAGGTCACCAACTGGCTTTGGATGAACTCGCGAGGATTTTCTAGATTTCAATCGTACTGTTTGTTCATATGGAATTCAACTGTCAAAAACGGAGAATTCGACGGACAAACAGCATCAAACATCAGTGTTTTGCTTTGGATGGAAAAAATTGTACAACAGTGAGACGCGAAGCGAATAAATATGAGATCAAATGTGCGAGTTAGTTGTAGTCTATTAGCGGGCTCGAATAGCGGGCAGTAGAAAAAAATCCAAAAGATTTGCGGCAAACTACAAAATCTATTGTAAGGTATTCATTTATCTATACAATTATGGTCATTTCGAACGGCAAACGCAGTTTTGATTTGCCACTATGGCAGAGTTTTCTCAAATGCATTCCAGCATCTCGGAAGGACGCTCAGTGGTGTTGTTACTAAACAGTCGCATCGCTTCTTGAAGCTTGCGGATTTCTCGTTCTTCGCCTTCTCGCTGGTCTAATAAAATCAGGTTATCGAGTGTACACACTATATAGGAAGTTTATCACTGAATGCTGATGAAATACTGGATTTAGGGAGCTTCTCGGCTTTTCGAACCGTGCGTAATAAAAAAAGGTCGATGCCGCGAGATATCGACATTGTACTAAAATAAAACCGTATACGTTCGCGTAAGTTCTGGCATTTCTTGAATGTCCAACCGGCGCTGCTAAAATCCCCATGTGTTTTACATGGACAGCCTTTTTGTTTCTTTCTGAAACGTGACCAAAACACTGGCCGGTCATGTCAGTTTTATTTTTATGCCAGCAAGTTATACTGAAGACTTGCCCGCCATATCCCGCCGGTGTTGTGTACTCGATTCTAATTGGTCCAAAAACAATTGGCTTGACAGCGCTTACGTTATCGCTCGCACATGCGCCGAACCGTGAAACTCTCCCTTTAACGACAAGAGAATCTTTTCATTATTTTAATTTTGTATTATAAAAGAAAAACGCTCAATGTATGATTGTGATTGTTCATTCTACCCAAGGCTTGGCATCCGTACAGATCGACGTTGTAGTTCAGTTTTTCATCTCAGTTAACCCTTTAACCTCTAATATCAAAGAACAAATTCTCCCATCTTGTCCCGTTACTTTTCTTATTAAAGTACTGTGGAGAAGTTATTAAAATACAGTCGAAACTGTATTAAGCGGTCACCCTCGGGGAATGGCTAAGTGACCGCTTACATACGTACATACATACATACATACATACACACATACATAAACTTTATTTAGACACGGTAAAAACATCAGTTACAAGACAAAAATTTAAAATTAAAACTGATTTACACGTTTGCCGTGTGGGAGTACGAGGAGGACAATTGGCGTTCTATCTCATTTCTAAAATTAGTAAAAGATCTAATGGCTCTGACGTTAGATGGAAGGCTGTTCCACAAATGTGCTCCACTGTAGCAGAAACTACGTTTCAAAAAATCGGTACGAGGCTTAGGCAGAGCCAATTTGTTGTCACTATTTCTAAGTCCACAGTCCGTGCTGAAGGGCTTAAATAGGCCTTTCAGGTACTCCGGAGACTGATCATTTAAAGTTTTAAACATGATTTTCAATTTTTGCTTCATCCTTCTGGTACAGAGATTATCCCCGGTGCCAGCTTACCGCGTAGGGCGGTAGCGCTAGAATAGTAATCTGACTTTGTTATGACCCGAATGGCGTGAGTTTGTAGTTTTTGTAATTTGCCAGCTAATTCGTTGCTGAGACCGTCCCACACAGGACAGAAATAATCAAAATATGGTTCAATAAGGGCTCCATATAGTAATATTGCTGTATTTTTCAAAAAAGCACAAAAAAATGCGATTATACCTTTCACATAGGCGATGAATTAATAGATACAGTACAAGACTACACTTACTTAGGAGCTCGCATTTCGTCTTCCGGAAATTTCACACTTTCGCTTGAACATCTTCGACAAAAAGCTCTTCATGCTTTCTTTAGTCTAAGACGACACACTGATTTTAGTACACTGAAACCTTCACTTGCATGTAAAATTTTTGACACAATGATTCAGCCAATTCTAACCTACAATAGTGAAGTGTGGGGTTCCTTTGTTAAATCAGATTTTAAGTCGTGGGAAGGCTCCAGAACTGAAAAAACACATTTACATTTCTGTAAACGCTATTTAGAAGTACATAATAAGTCATCCAACGTTGCATGTAGAGCTGAACTTGGCAGATTTCCTCTAATCGTTGACATAAATAAAAAGATACTTAATTTTACGTACACTACCTCCAAGGAAAGGATGAACATTCTATAGCACAACAATCCCTAAGAATATCTGTTGACCTTCATTATAGCGGTCAAACTAGCTTTTACTCCAGTCTCATGAAGATGAGTGAATACTATAATTGCCCCAACTTTAATTATTACACATTGAATGAAAATAACATCAAACAATATATAGATCTTATGAAAAAGAAATATATCTCTTATTGGCACCAAAGCCTTCAACACTCACAAAAACTCAGCTTTTATTACACAATCAAAAAAACTTTTGGCCCCTCTGCTTACCTAGTTCTCACAAGGAAAAACGCTTCTAGGAAAGCATTAGTGAAACTAAGAATAAGCAGCCACAAGCTTTTGATTGAAACAGGAAGATACGACAACATACCCCGTAATGAAAGGGTGTCTAATGTTTGCAACCGTAAAACCATTGAAGACGAAATTCATATTTTATTAGATTGCCCAAGTTACTCTTCTTTAAGAGATATGTTCTTTTCTAAAATAGAACCTAGCCTTCCATTAACACGACTATTAGTAAAAGAAACTTTACTATCGCATATAATGAACTCAACAGACTATTTTATAAACACTCAATTAATTTCATTTGTTACCTCGTGCTTCGAATTGAGAGATAAACTTCTCTCCGGAATGATTACTTGTACTGTATGAAAAGTTTAAAATAAGCAAAGACTTCAGTTACTTTATTTTATTTGATTGTATTTTAAGTTATCTTAAGAATTAGTTAACGAATCAATAATTAGCTATGAATAGCTTTTGCAATACTGTATTTGTTATAGTCATGCAAATAAAGCTTGTTATTGTTGTTGTTGTTGTATCGTCGCAAAAGAACGGCCTCGGTTTTTTAAGTGCACCTATGCCAGAGGAGATAATCTTGGCAGTCTTATTAACATGTTTGGACCACGAAAGATTTTGATCGATGTAAAGTCCTAAGGATTTGGTGTGGGGCACTCTATCAATTTCGTGACCTTCAATTTGTAAAGTAAGTGAATGGCCACTTGTAGTACTAGCCAGTCTCTGCCGTGAGCCTATTAACATTAATTCCGTTTTGGCAATATTCAGGCTGAGCTTATTTACATTGAGCCATTCATGAAGGTTAGCTAGTACTGCTTAGCTAATACCGCTTAATACAGGACCTCTAATATCAAAGAACAAATTCTCCTATCTTGTCCCGTTACTTTTCTTATAAAAAGTACTGTGGAGATTTTACAGGGCCGTACATAGCGCGGGGGCTGCCCCCTCCAGGAAAACTCAATTTGTTTCTAACATCACACTGATCACAAGAAAATCGACTAATTGACTGAAAAAATATTCCTTCGATGTGAATTCCAAATGACTATTTTGGAAAATCTTTTGAAGCAAAAGCCAGTACCAATAACCAGTTTTCTTATGAAAATAATGATTTTGTCAGTTTGGGCTGCCTATGGTTTAGAATTCGGTGTGTAAATAAAGACTAACAAGCCTACGTCACTTTCTGGGGCTTGTTTTAGCCTTTTTAAATCTAGCTTATACAAGTAGGTTCTTTTTTTAAAGGGGTGAATTGGTTTTAAAAGCCTGCGCTGCTCGCAAGTATTTGTAGCGGGTTTGGATTTAACCATCATATGTTCATCATCCGAGAGGTCATTTTCACCTAACGATTTTTCAGTTTCCTCTTTGAATTCTCTTCGTTTTGAGTATGACCTCTTATTCCGTGTGTTCAACGACGTTGTTGTTATACCACATAGGGCATTTCAGCTGGGTTTGGCTTGGCTCTTTTAAGTGCTTGATAGTTTTAACTGCCTTTCTTGTTGAGATTTGGGTAATGTTAGGACAGGAATTAATCATTGCTTGTATCGTGCAATGAGCTTCATTCTGTAATTGCTGCAATGCCGGGCGCGGATATTAGTGTTTGTCACAAGCCGTTGTGTTTCTTGGCACAGCTATTTGGTTTTTTAGTTCTCTAGTAATCGTTGTAGCGTGTTATAGAGCTATGCAACGTGTCACAGTGATACTGAAAAGGCTTGAATTGTATTTAAATAACGAGTGTGTTTTTGCAAATGCTTCGCTCCACTGATATAGTGCGTTTGAATTGTGGAGGCTCAGTCAGTTTTCTCCCTTTGTTTGCAGCAGTGCATATAGACTGTGTTTTAAAATGACAGACAATATTTGCTTCAAGCTAAACAAGATGTTAACTCCATAAAAAGACCGTAAACATCTTAGAGGCAACTTTTTGTGTATTAAGCGGTCAAAAAATACAGGGAAATGTATGGAAAGTTCAAAACACGACTGGACGCTTTCCGTCACGGTTACACCCCTCCAATTTTTTTCTTAAAATCCTTTTTCTAGTGCCAAAAGTTTCCAATTCATGAATTTTTCAGAAGCGATGTTTTATGGAAATTATTTGACATCGGATTTCCATACAAACACTGTTATTTCAAGCCTGTTATTTTTCAGAAGCGATGTTTTATGAAAATTATTTGACATCGGATTTCCATACGAACACTGTTATTTCAAACCTGTTTGCCTACCCGTCAAAATGGCCTGGAAAACCGTGATAAGGCCTATTCTAGAAAGTAACTAAAGGTGGATTTCCACTGTCGCGTAAATTTTACGTGCGTACAGAAGTGAACTTAGCTGGTTTTTACGTACGTAAATAGAATAAGAAGCGATGTATGAGCAAAAAAGTTGAGTGCTGTTCAACTTCTTAAAGGTGGATTTCCACTGTCGCGTAAATTTTACGTGCGTACAGACGTGCATTGAGCTGGCTTTACGTACCTAAATAAAATAAGAAGCGATGTATCAGTCGCGTGCGTAAACGTAAAAAGTTGAATGCTGTTCAACTTTTTACATTTACGCACGCCGCTCATACATCGCGTCTTATTTTATTTACGTACGTAAAGCCAGCTCAATTCACGTCTGTACGCAGGTAAAATTTACGCCACAGTGGAACTCCACCTTAAGTCTGATTGTGTTGATTAGCTAGGTAAACTTACGGTATTTATCTGAAAGGACGTTTTCTCACAAAGAAGTGCGAAAATAACAACATAAGTTAAGCGATGGTTCTTGAAACGAACAACTTCACAGCTAGAATAATCAATGACATCGCTAATTCGAAAATATTTCGTTCTCGATCTAACGCAAACACGACAGTGAAATTAAAAGAAACAACATAAAATAAAACATGATTGTTCAAGACTTACTGAGACCTTTAAGTTGTTTTCCTGTCAGGTCCATTCGCTCCCCAGCAAAGTCACAACTGATACCGTTCTGTCGATCGCCTGAATCGCTGATCCACTGACCGCGCGCTTATTTCTCTTCGCAAAGAAGGCCTGAAAGTCAATGTAATCATCCTGTTAATGTGATCATCATGTTACATGTTGTCGCCGAAACGTCATGTTTTAATCTCGCTACTTTTTATTCTGAAATAATACAACAGTCCTGGCAAAAGAAACCTCTGACACCGCAGGTCTCTTATGCCAGCGGAGATGGTCTTGTGCTCAGTCCGACAAAGAGGGAGAGGAAAGCCGGCCCCTAGACCTTTTTAGGCAGACCCCTTTCGGCTAGCGCTCACATCTGATGTCTAAAATTGAGTTGCATCTACATATAACATGAACAGCTGTCTTCCAAGTGGTACGTCTTGAGGTACATGCTAAAACTCACAAAATGAATAAAGAAATACCTCGTTGTTTATTTCAACAAAATGGTCAGGCAATGATCAAAAGTATGAAAAGCTAGGGGGAAAAACACACTTGTGATTAGTTCACGTCAAGCGCATGCGCGAGCAGACCGGCTCAAAAATAAATTGTACGGGTCGACACTAAATTCGATGCGACCTTGTGGTGGAACAATCTGTTGAAATCGCGCCCGAATTTGGATCATCCGCTCTTCGTTCTTCACTTTTTATAATCTTTGTTTCCTGTTGTAAATATAAGTTCGATTTTTGTAAGGTTAAAAGTGTTTTAGCATCCGAAAACCACATTTTTGTCGATGGCGCGGCCGACCGGCGACGGGACGTTCTGTGGACTCTCTGGAAGCACAGAAGTTAAGCGGACGGAGTGGAGTGGATGTAGAAATCCTGTGCGGTTAACAAGATACGTCCACCAAACGTGGAAAATTGGTAAAGGGATAAGTCTGTTTAAAATAGACAACGATTTCGCGGCACATCTGCTTTCGCTGGAAATGGCAAAGGTCACCAACTGGCTTTGGATGAACTCGCGAGGATTTTCTAGATTTCAATCGTACTGTTTGTTCATATGGAATTCAACTGTCAAAAACGGAGAATTCGACGGACAAACAGCATCAAACATCAGTGTTTTGCTTTGGATGGAAAAAATTGTACAACAGTGAGACGCGAAGCGAATAAATATGAGATCAAATGTGCGAGTTAGTTGTAGTCTATTAGCGGGCTCGAATAGCGGGCAGTAGAAAAAAATCCAAAAGATTTGCGGCAAACTACAAAATCTATTGTAAGGTATTCATTTATCTATACAATTATGGTCATTTCGAACGGCAAACGCAGTTTTGATTTGCCACTATGGCAGAGTTTTCTCAAATGCATTCCAGCATCTCGGAAGGACGCTCAGTGGTGTTGTTACTAAACAGTCGCATCGCTTCTTGAAGCTTGCGGATTTCTCGTTCTTCGCCTTCTCGCTGGTCTAATAAAATCAGGTTATCGAGTGTACACACTATATAGGAAGTTTATCACTGAATGCTGATGAAATACTGGATTTAGGGAGCTTCTCGGCTTTTCGAACCGTGCGTAATAAAAAAAGGTCGATGCCGCGAGATATCGACATTGTACTAAAATAAAACCGTATACGTTCGCGTAAGTTCTGGCATTTCTTGAATGTCCAACCGGCGCTGCTAAAATCCCCATGTGTTTTACATGGACAGCCTTTTTGTTTCTTTCTGAAACGTGACCAAAACACTGGCCGGTCATGTCAGTTTTATTTTTATGCCAGCAAGTTATACTGAAGACTTGCCCGCCATATCCCGCCGGTGTTGTGTACTCGATTCTAATTGGTCCAAAAACAATTGGCTTGACAGCGCTTACGTTATCGCTCGCACATGCGCCGAACCGTGAAACTCTCCCTTTAACGACAAGAGAATCTTTTCATTATTTTAATTTTGTATTATAAAAGAAAAACGCTCAATGTATGATTGTGATTGTTCATTCTACCCAAGGCTTGGCATCCGTACAGATCGACGTTGTAGTTCAGTTTTTCATCTCAGTTGACCCTTTAACCTCTAATATCAAAGAACAAATTCTCCCATCTTGTCCCGTTACTTTTCTTATTAAAGTACTGTGGAGAAGTTATTAAAATACAGTCGAAACTGTATTAAGCGGTCACCCTCGGGGAATGGCTAAGTGACCGCTTACATACGTACATACATACATACATACATACATACACACATACATAAACTTTATTTAGACACGGTAAAAACATCAGTTACAAGACAAAAATTTAAAATTAAAACTGATTTACACGTTTGCCGTGTGGGAGTACGAGGAGGACAATTGGCGTTCTATCTCATTTCTAAAATTAGTAAAAGATCTAATGGCTCTGACGTTAGATGGAAGGCTGTTCCACAAATGTGCTCCACTGTAGCAGAAACTACGTTTCAAAAAATCGGTACGAGGCTTAGGCAGAGCCAATTTGTTGTCACTATTTCTAAGTCCACAGTCCGTGCTGAAGGGCTTAAATAGGCCTTTCAGGTACTCCGGAGACTGATCATTTAAAGTTTTAAACATGATTTTCAATTTTTGCTTCATCCTTCTGGTACAGAGATTATCCCCGGTGCCAGCTTACCGCGTAGGGCGGTAGCGCTAGAATAGTAATCTGACTTTGTTATGACCCGAATGGCGTGAGTTTGTAGTTTTTGTAATTTGCCAGCTAATTCGTTGCTGAGACCGTCCCACACAGGACAGAAATAATCAAAATATGGTTCAATAAGGGCTCCATATAGTAATATTGCTGTATTTTTCAAAAAAGCACAAAAAAATGCGATTATACCTTTCACATAGGCGATGAATTAATAGATACAGTACAAGACTACACTTACTTAGGAGCTCGCATTTCGTCTTCCGGAAATTTCACACTTTCGCTTGAACATCTTCGACAAAAAGCTCTTCATGCTTTCTTTAGTCTAAGACGACACACTGATTTTAGTACACTGAAACCTTCACTTGCATGTAAAATTTTTGACACAATGATTCAGCCAATTCTAACCTACAATAGTGAAGTGTGGGGTGCCTTTGTTAAATCAGATTTTAAGTCGTGGGAAGGCTCCAGAACTGAAAAAACACATTTACATTTCTGTAAACGCTATTTAGAAGTACATAATAAGTCATCCAACGTTGCATGTAGAGCTGAACTTGGCAGATTTCCTCTAATCGTTGACATAAATAAAAAGATACTTAATTTTACGTACACTACCTCCAAGGAAAGGATGAACATTCTATAGCACAACAATCCCTAAGAATATCTGTTGACCTTCATTATAGCGGTCAAACTAGCTTTTACTCCAGTCTCATGAAGATGAGTGAATACTATAATTGCCCCAACTTTAATTATTACACATTGAATGAAAATAACATCAAACAATATATAGATCTTATGAAAAAGAAATATATCTCTTATTGGCACCAAAGCCTTCAACACTCACAAAAACTCAGCTTTTATTACACAATCAAAAAAACTTTTGGCCCCTCTGCTTACCTAGTTCTCACAAGGAAAAACGCTTCTAGGAAAGCATTAGTGAAACTAAGAATAAGCAGCCACAAGCTTTTGATTGAAACAGGAAGATACGACAACATACCCCGTAATGAAAGGGTGTCTAATGTTTGCAACCGTAAAACCATTGAAGACGAAATTCATATTTTATTAGATTGCCCAAGTTACTCTTCTTTAAGAGATATGTTCTTTTCTAAAATAGAACCTAGCCTTCCATTAACACGACTATTAGTAAAAGAAACTTTACTATCGCATATAATGAACTCAACAGACTATTTTATAAACACTCAATTAATTTCATTTGTTACCTCGTGCTTCGAATTGAGAGATAAACTTCTCTCCGGAATGATTACTTGTACTGTATGAAAAGTTTAAAATAAGCAAAGACTTCAGTTACTTTATTTTATTTGATTGTATTTTAAGTTATCTTAAGAATTAGTTAACGAATCAATAATTAGCTATGAATAGCTTTTGCAATACTGTATTTGTTATAGTCATGCAAATAAAGCTTGTTATTGTTGTTGTTGTTGTATCGTCGCAAAAGAACGGCCTCGGTTTTTTAAGTGCACCTATGCCAGAGGAGATAATCTTGGCAGTCTTATTAACATGTTTGGACCACGAAAGATTTTGATCGATGTAAAGTCCTAAGGATTTGGTGTGGGGCACTCTATCAATTTCGTGACCTTCAATTTGTAAAGTAAGTGAATGGCCACTTGTAGTACTAGCCAGTCTCTGCCGTGAGCCTATTAACATTAATTCCGTTTTGGCAATATTCAGGCTGAGCTTATTTACATTGAGCCATTCATGAAGGTTAGCTAGTACTGCTTAGCTAATACCGCTTAATACAGGACCTCTAATATCAAAGAACAAATTCTCCTATCTTGTCCCGTTACTTTTCTTATAAAAAGTACTGTGGAGATTTTACAGGGCCGTACATAGCGCGGGGGCTGCCCCCTCCAGGAAAACTCAATTTGTTTCTAACATCACACTGATCACAAGAAAATCGACTAATTGACTGAAAAAATATTCCTTCGATGTGAATTCCAAATGACTATTTTGGAAAATCTTTTGAAGCAAAAGCCAGTACCAATAACCAGTTTTCTTATGAAAATAATGATTTTGTCAGTTTGGGCTGCCTATGGTTTAGAATTCGGTGTGTAAATAAAGACTAACAAGCCTACGTCACTTTCTGGGGCTTGTTTTAGCCTTTTTAAATCTAGCTTATACAAGTAGGTTCTTTTTTTAAAGGGGTGAATTGGTTTTAAAAGCCTGCGCTGCTCGCAAGTATTTGTAGCGGGTTTGGATTTAACCATCATATGTTCATCATCCGAGAGGTCATTTTCACCTAACGATTTTTCAGTTTCCTCTTTGAATTCTCTTCGTTTTGAGTATGACCTCTTATTCCGTGTGTTCAACGACGTTGTTGTTATACCACATAGGGCATTTCAGCTGGGTTTGGCTTGGCTCTTTTAAGTGCTTGATAGTTTTAACTGCCTTTCTTGTTGAGATTTGGGTAATGTTAGGACAGGAATTAATCATTGCTTGTATCGTGCAATGAGCTTCATTCTGTAATTGCTGCAATGCCGGGCGCGGATATTAGTGTTTGTCACAAGCCGTTGTGTTTCTTGGCACAGCTATTTGGTTTTTTAGTTCTCTAGTAATCGTTGTAGCGTGTTATAGAGCTATGCAACGTGTCACAGTGATACTGAAAAGGCTTGAATTGTATTTAAATAACGAGTGTGTTTTTGCAAATGCTTCGCTCCACTGATATAGTGCGTTTGAATTGTGGAGGCTCAGTCAGTTTTCTCCCTTTGTTTGCAGCAGTGCATATAGACTGTGTTTTAAAATGACAGACAATATTTGCTTCAAGCTAAACAAGATGTTAACTCCATAAAAAGACCGTAAACATCTTAGAGGCAACTTTTTGTGTATTAAGCGGTCAAAAAATACAGGGAAATGTATGGAAAGTTCAAAACACGACTGGACGCTTTCCGTCACGGTTACACCCCTCCAATTTTTTTCTTAAAATCCTTTTTCTAGTGCCAAAAGTTTCCAATTCATGAATTTTTCAGAAGCGATGTTTTATGGAAATTATTTGACATCGGATTTCCATACAAACACTGTTATTTCAAGCCTGTTATTTTTCAGAAGCGATGTTTTATGAAAATTATTTGACATCGGATTTCCATACGAACACTGTTATTTCAAACCTGTTTGCCTACCCGTCAAAATGGCCTGGAAAACCGTGATAAGGCCTATTCTAGAAAGTAACTAAAGGTGGATTTCCACTGTCGCGTAAATTTTACGTGCGTACAGAAGTGAACTTAGCTGGTTTTTACGTACGTAAATAGAATAAGAAGCGATGTATGAGCAAAAAAGTTGAGTGCTGTTCAACTTCTTAAAGGTGGATTTCCACTGTCGCGTAAATTTTACGTGCGTACAGACGTGCATTGAGCTGGCTTTACGTACCTAAATAAAATAAGAAGCGATGTATCAGTCGCGTGCGTAAACGTAAAAAGTTGAATGCTGTTCAACTTTTTACATTTACGCACGCCGCTCATACATCGCGTCTTATTTTATTTACGTACGTAAAGCCAGCTCAATTCACGTCTGTACGCAGGTAAAATTTACGCCACAGTGGAACTCCACCTTAAGTCTGATTGTGTTGATTAGCTAGGTAAACTTACGGTATTTATCTGAAAGGACGTTTTCTCACAAAGAAGTGCGAAAATAACAACATAAGTTAAGCGATGGTTCTTGAAACGAACAACTTCACAGCTAGAATAATCAATGACATCGCTAATTCGAAAATATTTCGTTCTCGATCTAACGCAAACACGACAGTGAAATTAAAAGAAACAACATAAAATAAAACATGATTGTTCAAGACTTACTGAGACCTTTAAGTTGTTTTCCTGTCAGGTCCATTCGCTCCCCAGCAAAGTCACAACTGATACCGTTCTGTCGATCGCCTGAATCGCTGATCCACTGACCGCGCGCTTATTTCTCTTCGCAAAGAAGGCCTGAAAGTCAATGTAATCATCCTGTTAATGTGATCATCATGTTACATGTTGTCGCCGAAACGTCATGTTTTAATCTCGCTACTTTTTATTCTGAAATAATACAACAGTCCTGGCAAAAGAAACCTCTGACACCGCAGGTCTCTTATGCCAGCGGAGATGGTCTTGTGCTCAGTCCGACAAAGAGGGAGAGGAAAGCCGGCCCCTAGACCTTTTTAGGCAGACCCCTTTCGGCTAGCGCTCACATCTGATGTCTAAAATTGAGTTGCATCTACATATAACATGAACAGCTGTCTTCCAAGTGGTACGTCTTGAGGTACATGCTAAAACTCACAAAATGAATAAAGAAATACCTCGTTGTTTATTTCAACAAAATGGTCAGGCAATGATCAAAAGTATGAAAAGCTAGGGGGAAAAACACACTTGTGATTAGTTCACGTCAAGCGCATGCGCGAGCAGACCGGCTCAAAAATAAATTGTACGGGTCGACACTAAATTCGATGCGACCTTGTGGTGGAACAATCTGTTGAAATCGCGCCCGAATTTGGATCATCCGCTCTTCGTTCTTCACTTTTTATAATCTTTGTTTCCTGTTGTAAATATAAGTTCGATTTTTGTAAGGTTAAAAGTGTTTTAGCATCCGAAAACCACATTTTTGTCGATGGCGCGGCCGACCGGCGACGGGACGTTCTGTGGACTCTCTGGAAGCACAGAAGTTAAGCGGACGGAGTGGAGTGGATGTAGAAATCCTGTGCGGTTAACAAGATACGTCCACCAAACGTGGAAAATTGGTAAAGGGATAAGTCTGTTTAAAATAGACAACGATTTCGCGGCACATCTGCTTTCGCTGGAAATGGCAAAGGTCACCAACTGGCTTTGGATGAACTCGCGAGGATTTTCTAGATTTCAATCGTACTGTTTGTTCATATGGAATTCAACTGTCAAAAACGGAGAATTCGACGGACAAACAGCATCAAACATCAGTGTTTTGCTTTGGATGGAAAAAATTGTACAACAGTGAGACGCGAAGCGAATAAATATGAGATCAAATGTGCGAGTTAGTTGTAGTCTATTAGCGGGCTCGAATAGCGGGCAGTAGAAAAAAATCCAAAAGATTTGCGGCAAACTACAAAATCTATTGTAAGGTATTCATTTATCTATACAATTATGGTCATTTCGAACGGCAAACGCAGTTTTGATTTGCCACTATGGCAGAGTTTTCTCAAATGCATTCCAGCATCTCGGAAGGACGCTCAGTGGTGTTGTTACTAAACAGTCGCATCGCTTCTTGAAGCTTGCGGATTTCTCGTTCTTCGCCTTCTCGCTGGTCTAATAAAATCAGGTTATCGAGTGTACACACTATATAGGAAGTTTATCACTGAATGCTGATGAAATACTGGATTTAGGGAGCTTCTCGGCTTTTCGAACCGTGCGTAATAAAAAAAGGTCGATGCCGCGAGATATCGACATTGTACTAAAATAAAACCGTATACGTTCGCGTAAGTTCTGGCATTTCTTGAATGTCCAACCGGCGCTGCTAAAATCCCCATGTGTTTTACATGGACAGCCTTTTTGTTTCTTTCTGAAACGTGACCAAAACACTGGCCGGTCATGTCAGTTTTATTTTTATGCCAGCAAGTTATACTGAAGACTTGCCCGCCATATCCCGCCGGTGTTGTGTACTCGATTCTAATTGGTCCAAAAACAATTGGCTTGACAGCGCTTACGTTATCGCTCGCACATGCGCCGAACCGTGAAACTCTCCCTTTAACGACAAGAGAATCTTTTCATTATTTTAATTTTGTATTATAAAAGAAAAACGCTCAATGTATGATTGTGATTGTTCATTCTACCCAAGGCTTGGCATCCGTACAGATCGACGTTGTAGTTCAGTTTTTCATCTCAGTTAACCCTTTAACCTCTAATATCAAAGAACAAATTCTCCCATCTTGTCCCGTTACTTTTCTTATTAAAGTACTGTGGAGAAGTTATTAAAATACAGTCGAAACTGTATTAAGCGGTCACCCTCGGGGAATGGCTAAGTGACCGCTTACATACGTACATACATACATACATACATACATACACACATACATAAACTTTATTTAGACACGGTAAAAACATCAGTTACAAGACAAAAATTTAAAATTAAAACTGATTTACACGTTTGCCGTGTGGGAGTACGAGGAGGACAATTGGCGTTCTATCTCATTTCTAAAATTAGTAAAAGATCTAATGGCTCTGACGTTAGATGGAAGGCTGTTCCACAAATGTGCTCCACTGTAGCAGAAACTACGTTTCAAAAAATCGGTACGAGGCTTAGGCAGAGCCAATTTGTTGTCACTATTTCTAAGTCCACAGTCCGTGCTGAAGGGCTTAAATAGGCCTTTCAGGTACTCCGGAGACTGATCATTTAAAGTTTTAAACATGATTTTCAATTTTTGCTTCATCCTTCTGGTACAGAGATTATCCCCGGTGCCAGCTTACCGCGTAGGGCGGTAGCGCTAGAATAGTAATCTGACTTTGTTATGACCCGAATGGCGTGAGTTTGTAGTTTTTGTAATTTGCCAGCTAATTCGTTGCTGAGACCGTCCCACACAGGACAGAAATAATCAAAATATGGTTCAATAAGGGCTCCATATAGTAATATTGCTGTATTTTTCAAAAAAGCACAAAAAAATGCGATTATACCTTTCACATAGGCGATGAATTAATAGATACAGTACAAGACTACACTTACTTAGGAGCTCGCATTTCGTCTTCCGGAAATTTCACACTTTCGCTTGAACATCTTCGACAAAAAGCTCTTCATGCTTTCTTTAGTCTAAGACGACACACTGATTTTAGTACACTGAAACCTTCACTTGCATGTAAAATTTTTGACACAATGATTCAGCCAATTCTAACCTACAATAGTGAAGTGTGGGGTGCCTTTGTTAAATCAGATTTTAAGTCGTGGGAAGGCTCCAGAACTGAAAAAACACATTTACATTTCTGTAAACGCTATTTAGAAGTACATAATAAGTCATCCAACGTTGCATGTAGAGCTGAACTTGGCAGATTTCCTCTAATCGTTGACATAAATAAAAAGATACTTAATTTTACGTACACTACCTCCAAGGAAAGGATGAACATTCTATAGCACAACAATCCCTAAGAATATCTGTTGACCTTCATTATAGCGGTCAAACTAGCTTTTACTCCAGTCTCATGAAGATGAGTGAATACTATAATTGCCCCAACTTTAATTATTACACATTGAATGAAAATAACATCAAACAATATATAGATCTTATGAAAAAGAAATATATCTCTTATTGGCACCAAAGCCTTCAACACTCACAAAAACTCAGCTTTTATTACACAATCAAAAAAACTTTTGGCCCCTCTGCTTACCTAGTTCTCACAAGGAAAAACGCTTCTAGGAAAGCATTAGTGAAACTAAGAATAAGCAGCCACAAGCTTTTGATTGAAACAGGAAGATACGACAACATACCCCGTAATGAAAGGGTGTCTAATGTTTGCAACCGTAAAACCATTGAAGACGAAATTCATATTTTATTAGATTGCCCAAGTTACTCTTCTTTAAGAGATATGTTCTTTTCTAAAATAGAACCTAGCCTTCCATTAACACGACTATTAGTAAAAGAAACTTTACTATCGCATATAATGAACTCAACAGACTATTTTATAAACACTCAATTAATTTCATTTGTTACCTCGTGCTTCGAATTGAGAGATAAACTTCTCTCCGGAATGATTACTTGTACTGTATGAAAAGTTTAAAATAAGCAAAGACTTCAGTTACTTTATTTTATTTGATTGTATTTTAAGTTATCTTAAGAATTAGTTAACGAATCAATAATTAGCTATGAATAGCTTTTGCAATACTGTATTTGTTATAGTCATGCAAATAAAGCTTGTTATTGTTGTTGTTGTTGTATCGTCGCAAAAGAACGGCCTCGGTTTTTTAAGTGCACCTATGCCCGAGGAGATAATCTTGGCAGTCTTATTAACATGTTTGGACCACGAAAGATTTTGATCGATGTAAAGTCCTAAGGATTTGGTGTGGGGCACTCTATCAATTTCGTGACCTTCAATTTGTAAAGTAAGTGAATGGCCACTTGTAGTACTAGCCAGTCTCTGCCGTGAGCCTATTAACATTAATTCCGTTTTGGCAATATTCAGGCTGAGCTTATTTACATTGAGCCATTCATGAAGGTTAGCTAGTACTGCTTAGCTAATACCGCTTAATACAGGACCTCTAATATCAAAGAACAAATTCTCCTATCTTGTCCCGTTACTTTTCTTATAAAAAGTACTGTGGAGATTTTACAGGGCCGTACATAGCGCGGGGGCTGCCCCCTCCAGGAAAACTCAATTTGTTTCTAACATCACACTGATCACAAGAAAATCGACTAATTGACTGAAAAAATATTCCTTCGATGTGAATTCCAAATGACTATTTTGGAAAATCTTTTGAAGCAAAAGCCAGTACCAATAACCAGTTTTCTTATGAAAATAATGATTTTGTCAGTTTGGGCTGCCTATGGTTTAGAATTCGGTGTGTAAATAAAGACTAACAAGCCTACGTCACTTTCTGGGGCTTGTTTTAGCCTTTTTAAATCTAGCTTATACAAGTAGGTTCTTTTTTTAAAGGGGTGAATTGGTTTTAAAAGCCTGCGCTGCTCGCAAGTATTTGTAGCGGGTTTGGATTTAACCATCATATGTTCATCATCCGAGAGGTCATTTTCACCTAACGATTTTTCAGTTTCCTCTTTGAATTCTCTTCGTTTTGAGTATGACCTCTTATTCCGTGTGTTCAACGACGTTGTTGTTATACCACATAGGGCATTTCAGCTGGGTTTGGCTTGGCTCTTTTAAGTGCTTGATAGTTTTAACTGCCTTTCTTGTTGAGATTTGGGTAATGTTAGGACAGGAATTAATCATTGCTTGTATCGTGCAATGAGCTTCATTCTGTAATTGCTGCAATGCCGGGCGCGGATATTAGTGTTTGTCACAAGCCGTTGTGTTTCTTGGCACAGCTATTTGGTTTTTTAGTTCTCTAGTAATCGTTGTAGCGTGTTATAGAGCTATGCAACGTGTCACAGTGATACTGAAAAGGCTTGAATTGTATTTAAATAACGAGTGTGTTTTTGCAAATGCTTCGCTCCACTGATATAGTGCGTTTGAATTGTGGAGGCTCAGTCAGTTTTCTCCCTTTGTTTGCAGCAGCGCATATAGACTGTGTTTTAAAATGACAGACAATATTTGCTTCAAGCTAAACAAGATGTTAACTCCATAAAAAGACCGTAAACATCTTAGAGGCAACTTTTTGTGTATTAAGCGGTCAAAAAATACAGGGAAATGTATGGAAAGTTCAAAACACGACTGGACGCTTTCCGTCACGGTTACACCCCTCCAATTTTTTTCTTAAAATCCTTTTTCTAGTGCCAAAAGTTTCCAATTCATGAATTTTTCAGAAGCGATGTTTTATGGAAATTATTTGACATCGGATTTCCATACAAACACTGTTATTTCAAGCCTGTTATTTTTCAGAAGCGATGTTTTATGAAAATTATTTGACATCGGATTTCCATACGAACACTGTTATTTCAAACCTGTTTGCCTACCCGTCAAAATGGCCTGGAAAACCGTGATAAGGCCTATTCTAGAAAGTAACTAAAGGTGGATTTCCACTGTCGCGTAAATTTTACGTGCGTACAGAAGTGAACTTAGCTGGTTTTTACGTACGTAAATAGAATAAGAAGCGATGTATGAGCAAAAAAGTTGAGTGCTGTTCAACTTCTTAAAGGTGGATTTCCACTGTCGCGTAAATTTTACGTGCGTACAGACGTGCATTGAGCTGGCTTTACGTACCTAAATAAAATAAGAAGCGATGTATCAGTCGCGTGCGTAAACGTAAAAAGTTGAATGCTGTTCAACTTTTTACATTTACGCACGCCGCTCATACATCGCGTCTTATTTTATTTACGTACGTAAAGCCAGCTCAATTCACGTCTGTACGCAGGTAAAATTTACGCCACAGTGGAACTCCACCTTAAGTCTGATTGTGTTGATTAGCTAGGTAAACTTACGGTATTTATCTGAAAGGACGTTTTCTCACAAAGAAGTGCGAAAATAACAACATAAGTTAAGCGATGGTTCTTGAAACGAACAACTTCACAGCTAGAATAATCAATGACATCGCTAATTCGAAAATATTTCGTTCTCGATCTAACGCAAACACGACAGTGAAATTAAAAGAAACAACATAAAATAAAACATGATTGTTCAAGACTTACTGAGACCTTTAAGTTGTTTTCCTGTCAGGTCCATTCGCTCCCCAGCAAAGTCACAACTGATACCGTTCTGTCGATCGCCTGAATCGCTGATCCACTGACCGCGCGCTTATTTCTCTTCGCAAAGAAGGCCTGAAAGTCAATGTAATCATCCTGTTAATGTGATCATCATGTTACATGTTGTCGCCGAAACGTCATGTTTTAATCTCGCTACTTTTTATTCTGAAATAATACAACAGTCCTGGCAAAAGAAACCTCTGACACCGCAGGTCTCTTATGCCAGCGGAGATGGTCTTGTGCTCAGTCCGACAAAGAGGGAGAGGAAAGCCGGCCCCTAGACCTTTTTAGGCAGACCCCTTTCGGCTAGCGCTCACATCTGATGTCTAAAATTGAGTTGCATCTACATATAACATGAACAGCTGTCTTCCAAGTGGTACGTCTTGAGGTACATGCTAAAACTCACAAAATGAATAAAGAAATACCTCGTTGTTTATTTCAACAAAATGGTCAGGCAATGATCAAAAGTATGAAAAGCTAGGGGGAAAAACACACTTGTGATTAGTTCACGTCAAGCGCATGCGCGAGCAGACCGGCTCAAAAATAAATTGTACGGGTCGACACTAAATTCGATGCGACCTTGTGGTGGAACAATCTGTTGAAATCGCGCCCGAATTTGGATCATCCGCTCTTCGTTCTTCACTTTTTATAATCTTTGTTTCCTGTTGTAAATATAAGTTCGATTTTTGTAAGGTTAAAAGTGTTTTAGCATCCGAAAACCACATTTTTGTCGATGGCGCGGCCGACCGGCGACGGGACGTTCTGTGGACTCTCTGGAAGCACAGAAGTTAAGCGGACGGAGTGGAGTGGATGTAGAAATCCTGTGCGGTTAACAAGATACGTCCACCAAACGTGGAAAATTGGTAAAGGGATAAGTCTGTTTAAAATAGACAACGATTTCGCGGCACATCTGCTTTCGCTGGAAATGGCAAAGGTCACCAACTGGCTTTGGATGAACTCGCGAGGATTTTCTAGATTTCAATCGTACTGTTTGTTCATATGGAATTCAACTGTCAAAAACGGAGAATTCGACGGACAAACAGCATCAAACATCAGTGTTTTGCTTTGGATGGAAAAAATTGTACAACAGTGAGACGCGAAGCGAATAAATATGAGATCAAATGTGCGAGTTAGTTGTAGTCTATTAGCGGGCTCGAATAGCGGGCAGTAGAAAAAAATCCAAAAGATTTGCGGCAAACTACAAAATCTATTGTAAGGTATTCATTTATCTATACAATTATGGTCATTTCGAACGGCAAACGCAGTTTTGATTTGCCACTATGGCAGAGTTTTCTCAAATGCATTCCAGCATCTCGGAAGGACGCTCAGTGGTGTTGTTACTAAACAGTCGCATCGCTTCTTGAAGCTTGCGGATTTCTCGTTCTTCGCCTTCTCGCTGGTCTAATAAAATCAGGTTATCGAGTGTACACACTATATAGGAAGTTTATCACTGAATGCTGATGAAATACTGGATTTAGGGAGCTTCTCGGCTTTTCGAACCGTGCGTAATAAAAAAAGGTCGATGCCGCGAGATATCGACATTGTACTAAAATAAAACCGTATACGTTCGCGTAAGTTCTGGCATTTCTTGAATGTCCAACCGGCGCTGCTAAAATCCCCATGTGTTTTACATGGACAGCCTTTTTGTTTCTTTCTGAAACGTGACCAAAACACTGGCCGGTCATGTCAGTTTTATTTTTATGCCAGCAAGTTATACTGAAGACTTGCCCGCCATATCCCGCCGGTGTTGTGTACTCGATTCTAATTGGTCCAAAAACAATTGGCTTGACAGCGCTTACGTTATCGCTCGCACATGCGCCGAACCGTGAAACTCTCCCTTTAACGACAAGAGAATCTTTTCATTATTTTAATTTTGTATTATAAAAGAAAAACGCTCAATGTATGATTGTGATTGTTCATTCTACCCAAGGCTTGGCATCCGTACAGATCGACGTTGTAGTTCAGTTTTTCATCTCAGTTAACCCTTTAACCTCTAATATCAAAGAACAAATTCTCCCATCTTGTCCCGTTACTTTTCTTATTAAAGTACTGTGGAGAAGTTATTAAAATACAGTCGAAACTGTATTAAGCGGTCACCCTCGGGGAATGGCTAAGTGACCGCTTACATACGTACATACATACATACATACATACACACATACATAAACTTTATTTAGACACGGTAAAAACATCAGTTACAAGACAAAAATTTAAAATTAAAACTGATTTACACGTTTGCCGTGTGGGAGTACGAGGAGGACAATTGGCGTTCTATCTCATTTCTAAAATTAGTAAAAGATCTAATGGCTCTGACGTTAGATGGAAGGCTGTTCCACAAATGTGCTCCACTGTAGCAGAAACTACGTTTCAAAAAATCGGTACGAGGCTTAGGCAGAGCCAATTTGTTGTCACTATTTCTAAGTCCACAGTCCGTGCTGAAGGGCTTAAATAGGCCTTTCAGGTACTCCGGAGACTGATCATTTAAAGTTTTAAACATGATTTTCAATTTTTGCTTCATCCTTCTGGTACAGAGATTATCCCCGGTGCCAGCTTACCGCGTAGGGCGGTAGCGCTAGAATAGTAATCTGACTTTGTTATGACCCGAATGGCGTGAGTTTGTAGTTTTTGTAATTTGCCAGCTAATTCGTTGCTGAGACCGTCCCACACAGGACAGAAATAATCAAAATATGGTTCAATAAGGGCTCCATATAGTAATATTGCTGTATTTTTCAAAAAAGCACAAAAAAATGCGATTATACCTTTCACATAGGCGATGAATTAATAGATACAGTACAAGACTACACTTACTTAGGAGCTCGCATTTCGTCTTCCGGAAATTTCACACTTTCGCTTGAACATCTTCGACAAAAAGCTCTTCATGCTTTCTTTAGTCTAAGACGACACACTGATTTTAGTACACTGAAACCTTCACTTGCATGTAAAATTTTTGACACAATGATTCAGCCAATTCTAACCTACAATAGTGAAGTGTGGGGTTCCTTTGTTAAATCAGATTTTAAGTCGTGGGAAGGCTCCAGAACTGAAAAAACACATTTACATTTCTGTAAACGCTATTTAGAAGTACATAATAAGTCATCCAACGTTGCATGTAGAGCTGAACTTGGCAGATTTCCTCTAATCGTTGACATAAATAAAAAGATACTTAATTTTACGTACACTACCTCCAAGGAAAGGATGAACATTCTATAGCACAACAATCCCTAAGAATATCTGTTGACCTTCATTATAGCGGTCAAACTAGCTTTTACTCCAGTCTCATGAAGATGAGTGAATACTATAATTGCCCCAACTTTAATTATTACACATTGAATGAAAATAACATCAAACAATATATAGATCTTATGAAAAAGAAATATATCTCTTATTGGCACCAAAGCCTTCAACACTCACAAAAACTCAGCTTTTATTACACAATCAAAAAAACTTTTGGCCCCTCTGCTTACCTAGTTCTCACAAGGAAAAACGCTTCTAGGAAAGCATTAGTGAAACTAAGAATAAGCAGCCACAAGCTTTTGATTGAAACAGGAAGATACGACAACATACCCCGTAATGAAAGGGTGTCTAATGTTTGCAACCGTAAAACCATTGAAGACGAAATTCATATTTTATTAGATTGCCCAAGTTACTCTTCTTTAAGAGATATGTTCTTTTCTAAAATAGAACCTAGCCTTCCATTAACACGACTATTAGTAAAAGAAACTTTACTATCGCATATAATGAACTCAACAGACTATTTTATAAACACTCAATTAATTTCATTTGTTACCTCGTGCTTCGAATTGAGAGATAAACTTCTCTCCGGAATGATTACTTGTACTGTATGAAAAGTTTAAAATAAGCAAAGACTTCAGTTACTTTATTTTATTTGATTGTATTTTAAGTTATCTTAAGAATTAGTTAACGAATCAATAATTAGCTATGAATAGCTTTTGCAATACTGTATTTGTTATAGTCATGCAAATAAAGCTTGTTATTGTTGTTGTTGTTGTATCGTCGCAAAAGAACGGCCTCGGTTTTTTAAGTGCACCTATGCCAGAGGAGATAATCTTGGCAGTCTTATTAACATGTTTGGACCACGAAAGATTTTGATCGATGTAAAGTCCTAAGGATTTGGTGTGGGGCACTCTATCAATTTCGTGACCTTCAATTTGTAAAGTAAGTGAATGGCCACTTGTAGTACTAGCCAGTCTCTGCCGTGAGCCTATTAACATTAATTCCGTTTTGGCAATATTCAGGCTGAGCTTATTTACATTGAGCCATTCATGAAGGTTAGCTAGTACTGCTTAGCTAATACCGCTTAATACAGGACCTCTAATATCAAAGAACAAATTCTCCTATCTTGTCCCGTTACTTTTCTTATAAAAAGTACTGTGGAGATTTTACAGGGCCGTACATAGCGCGGGGGCTGCCCCCTCCAGGAAAACTCAATTTGTTTCTAACATCACACTGATCACAAGAAAATCGACTAATTGACTGAAAAAATATTCCTTCGATGTGAATTCCAAATGACTATTTTGGAAAATCTTTTGAAGCAAAAGCCAGTACCAATAACCAGTTTTCTTATGAAAATAATGATTTTGTCAGTTTGGGCTGCCTATGGTTTAGAATTCGGTGTGTAAATAAAGACTAACAAGCCTACGTCACTTTCTGGGGCTTGTTTTAGCCTTTTTAAATCTAGCTTATACAAGTAGGTTCTTTTTTTAAAGGGGTGAATTGGTTTTAAAAGCCTGCGCTGCTCGCAAGTATTTGTAGCGGGTTTGGATTTAACCATCATATGTTCATCATCCGAGAGGTCATTTTCACCTAACGATTTTTCAGTTTCCTCTTTGAATTCTCTTCGTTTTGAGTATGACCTCTTATTCCGTGTGTTCAACGACGTTGTTGTTATACCACATAGGGCATTTCAGCTGGGTTTGGCTTGGCTCTTTTAAGTGCTTGATAGTTTTAACTGCCTTTCTTGTTGAGATTTGGGTAATGTTAGGACAGGAATTAATCATTGCTTGTATCGTGCAATGAGCTTCATTCTGTAATTGCTGCAATGCCGGGCGCGGATATTAGTGTTTGTCACAAGCCGTTGTGTTTCTTGGCACAGCTATTTGGTTTTTTAGTTCTCTAGTAATCGTTGTAGCGTGTTATAGAGCTATGCAACGTGTCACAGTGATACTGAAAAGGCTTGAATTGTATTTAAATAACGAGTGTGTTTTTGCAAATGCTTCGCTCCACTGATATAGTGCGTTTGAATTGTGGAGGCTCAGTCAGTTTTCTCCCTTTGTTTGCAGCAGTGCATATAGACTGTGTTTTAAAATGACAGACAATATTTGCTTCAAGCTAAACAAGATGTTAACTCCATAAAAAGACCGTAAACATCTTAGAGGCAACTTTTTGTGTATTAAGCGGTCAAAAAATACAGGGAAATGTATGGAAAGTTCAAAACACGACTGGACGCTTTCCGTCACGGTTACACCCCTCCAATTTTTTTCTTAAAATCCTTTTTCTAGTGCCAAAAGTTTCCAATTCATGAATTTTTCAGAAGCGATGTTTTATGGAAATTATTTGACATCGGATTTCCATACAAACACTGTTATTTCAAGCCTGTTATTTTTCAGAAGCGATGTTTTATGAAAATTATTTGACATCGGATTTCCATACGAACACTGTTATTTCAAACCTGTTTGCCTACCCGTCAAAATGGCCTGGAAAACCGTGATAAGGCCTATTCTAGAAAGTAACTAAAGGTGGATTTCCACTGTCGCGTAAATTTTACGTGCGTACAGAAGTGAACTTAGCTGGTTTTTACGTACGTAAATAGAATAAGAAGCGATGTATGAGCAAAAAAGTTGAGTGCTGTTCAACTTCTTAAAGGTGGATTTCCACTGTCGCGTAAATTTTACGTGCGTACAGACGTGCATTGAGCTGGCTTTACGTACCTAAATAAAATAAGAAGCGATGTATCAGTCGCGTGCGTAAACGTAAAAAGTTGAATGCTGTTCAACTTTTTACATTTACGCACGCCGCTCATACATCGCGTCTTATTTTATTTACGTACGTAAAGCCAGCTCAATTCACGTCTGTACGCAGGTAAAATTTACGCCACAGTGGAACTCCACCTTAAGTCTGATTGTGTTGATTAGCTAGGTAAACTTACGGTATTTATCTGAAAGGACGTTTTCTCACAAAGAAGTGCGAAAATAACAACATAAGTTAAGCGATGGTTCTTGAAACGAACAACTTCACAGCTAGAATAATCAATGACATCGCTAATTCGAAAATATTTCGTTCTCGATCTAACGCAAACACGACAGTGAAATTAAAAGAAACAACATAAAATAAAACATGATTGTTCAAGACTTACTGAGACCTTTAAGTTGTTTTCCTGTCAGGTCCATTCGCTCCCCAGCAAAGTCACAACTGATACCGTTCTGTCGATCGCCTGAATCGCTGATCCACTGACCGCGCGCTTATTTCTCTTCGCAAAGAAGGCCTGAAAGTCAATGTAATCATCCTGTTAATGTGATCATCATGTTACATGTTGTCGCCGAAACGTCATGTTTTAATCTCGCTACTTTTTATTCTGAAATAATACAACAGTCCTGGCAAAAGAAACCTCTGACACCGCAGGTCTCTTATGCCAGCGGAGATGGTCTTGTGCTCAGTCCGACAAAGAGGGAGAGGAAAGCCGGCCCCTAGACCTTTTTAGGCAGACCCCTTTCGGCTAGCGCTCACATCTGATGTCTAAAATTGAGTTGCATCTACATATAACATGAACAGCTGTCTTCCAAGTGGTACGTCTTGAGGTACATGCTAAAACTCACAAAATGAATAAAGAAATACCTCGTTGTTTATTTCAACAAAATGGTCAGGCAATGATCAAAAGTATGAAAAGCTAGGGGGAAAAACACACTTGTGATTAGTTCACGTCAAGCGCATGCGCGAGCAGACCGGCTCAAAAATAAATTGTACGGGTCGACACTAAATTCGATGCGACCTTGTGGTGGAACAATCTGTTGAAATCGCGCCCGAATTTGGATCATCCGCTCTTCGTTCTTCACTTTTTATAATCTTTGTTTCCTGTTGTAAATATAAGTTCGATTTTTGTAAGGTTAAAAGTGTTTTAGCATCCGAAAACCACATTTTTGTCGATGGCGCGGCCGACCGGCGACGGGACGTTCTGTGGACTCTCTGGAAGCACAGAAGTTAAGCGGACGGAGTGGAGTGGATGTAGAAATCCTGTGCGGTTAACAAGATACGTCCACCAAACGTGGAAAATTGGTAAAGGGATAAGTCTGTTTAAAATAGACAACGATTTCGCGGCACATCTGCTTTCGCTGGAAATGGCAAAGGTCACCAACTGGCTTTGGATGAACTCGCGAGGATTTTCTAGATTTCAATCGTACTGTTTGTTCATATGGAATTCAACTGTCAAAAACGGAGAATTCGACGGACAAACAGCATCAAACATCAGTGTTTTGCTTTGGATGGAAAAAATTGTACAACAGTGAGACGCGAAGCGAATAAATATGAGATCAAATGTGCGAGTTAGTTGTAGTCTATTAGCGGGCTCGAATAGCGGGCAGTAGAAAAAAATCCAAAAGATTTGCGGCAAACTACAAAATCTATTGTAAGGTATTCATTTATCTATACAATTATGGTCATTTCGAACGGCAAACGCAGTTTTGATTTGCCACTATGGCAGAGTTTTCTCAAATGCATTCCAGCATCTCGGAAGGACGCTCAGTGGTGTTGTTACTAAACAGTCGCATCGCTTCTTGAAGCTTGCGGATTTCTCGTTCTTCGCCTTCTCGCTGGTCTAATAAAATCAGGTTATCGAGTGTACACACTATATAGGAAGTTTATCACTGAATGCTGATGAAATACTGGATTTAGGGAGCTTCTCGGCTTTTCGAACCGTGCGTAATAAAAAAAGGTCGATGCCGCGAGATATCGACATTGTACTAAAATAAAACCGTATACGTTCGCGTAAGTTCTGGCATTTCTTGAATGTCCAACCGGCGCTGCTAAAATCCCCATGTGTTTTACATGGACAGCCTTTTTGTTTCTTTCTGAAACGTGACCAAAACACTGGCCGGTCATGTCAGTTTTATTTTTATGCCAGCAAGTTATACTGAAGACTTGCCCGCCATATCCCGCCGGTGTTGTGTACTCGATTCTAATTGGTCCAAAAACAATTGGCTTGACAGCGCTTACGTTATCGCTCGCACATGCGCCGAACCGTGAAACTCTCCCTTTAACGACAAGAGAATCTTTTCATTATTTTAATTTTGTATTATAAAAGAAAAACGCTCAATGTATGATTGTGATTGTTCATTCTACCCAAGGCTTGGCATCCGTACAGATCGACGTTGTAGTTCAGTTTTTCATCTCAGTTAACCCTTTAACCTCTAATATCAAAGAACAAATTCTCCCATCTTGTCCCGTTACTTTTCTTATTAAAGTACTGTGGAGAAGTTATTAAAATACAGTCGAAACTGTATTAAGCGGTCACCCTCGGGGAATGGCTAAGTGACCGCTTACATACGTACATACATACATACATACATACATACACACATACATAAACTTTATTTAGACACGGTAAAAACATCAGTTACAAGACAAAAATTTAAAATTAAAACTGATTTACACGTTTGCCGTGTGGGAGTACGAGGAGGACAATTGGCGTTCTATCTCATTTCTAAAATTAGTAAAAGATCTAATGGCTCTGACGTTAGATGGAAGGCTGTTCCACAAATGTGCTCCACTGTAGCAGAAACTACGTTTCAAAAAATCGGTACGAGGCTTAGGCAGAGCCAATTTGTTGTCACTATTTCTAAGTCCACAGTCCGTGCTGAAGGGCTTAAATAGGCCTTTCAGGTACTCCGGAGACTGATCATTTAAAGTTTTAAACATGATTTTCAATTTTTGCTTCATCCTTCTGGTACAGAGATTATCCCCGGTGCCAGCTTACCGCGTAGGGCGGTAGCGCTAGAATAGTAATCTGACTTTGTTATGACCCGAATGGCGTGAGTTTGTAGTTTTTGTAATTTGCCAGCTAATTCGTTGCTGAGACCGTCCCACACAGGACAGAAATAATCAAAATATGGTTCAATAAGGGCTCCATATAGTAATATTGCTGTATTTTTCAAAAAAGCACAAAAAAATGCGATTATACCTTTCACATAGGCGATGAATTAATAGATACAGTACAAGACTACACTTACTTAGGAGCTCGCATTTCGTCTTCCGGAAATTTCACACTTTCGCTTGAACATCTTCGACAAAAAGCTCTTCATGCTTTCTTTAGTCTAAGACGACACACTGATTTTAGTACACTGAAACCTTCACTTGCATGTAAAATTTTTGACACAATGATTCAGCCAATTCTAACCTACAATAGTGAAGTGTGGGGTGCCTTTGTTAAATCAGATTTTAAGTCGTGGGAAGGCTCCAGAACTGAAAAAACACATTTACATTTCTGTAAACGCTATTTAGAAGTACATAATAAGTCATCCAACGTTGCATGTAGAGCTGAACTTGGCAGATTTCCTCTAATCGTTGACATAAATAAAAAGATACTTAATTTTACGTACACTACCTCCAAGGAAAGGATGAACATTCTATAGCACAACAATCCCTAAGAATATCTGTTGACCTTCATTATAGCGGTCAAACTAGCTTTTACTCCAGTCTCATGAAGATGAGTGAATACTATAATTGCCCCAACTTTAATTATTACACATTGAATGAAAATAACATCAAACAATATATAGATCTTATGAAAAAGAAATATATCTCTTATTGGCACCAAAGCCTTCAACACTCACAAAAACTCAGCTTTTATTACACAATCAAAAAAACTTTTGGCCCCTCTGCTTACCTAGTTCTCACAAGGAAAAACGCTTCTAGGAAAGCATTAGTGAAACTAAGAATAAGCAGCCACAAGCTTTTGATTGAAACAGGAAGATACGACAACATACCCCGTAATGAAAGGGTGTCTAATGTTTGCAACCGTAAAACCATTGAAGACGAAATTCATATTTTATTAGATTGCCCAAGTTACTCTTCTTTAAGAGATATGTTCTTTTCTAAAATAGAACCTAGCCTTCCATTAACACGACTATTAGTAAAAGAAACTTTACTATCGCATATAATGAACTCAACAGACTATTTTATAAACACTCAATTAATTTCATTTGTTACCTCGTGCTTCGAATTGAGAGATAAACTTCTCTCCGGAATGATTACTTGTACTGTATGAAAAGTTTAAAATAAGCAAAGACTTCAGTTACTTTATTTTATTTGATTGTATTTTAAGTTATCTTAAGAATTAGTTAACGAATCAATAATTAGCTATGAATAGCTTTTGCAATACTGTATTTGTTATAGTCATGCAAATAAAGCTTGTTATTGTTGTTGTTGTTGTATCGTCGCAAAAGAACGGCCTCGGTTTTTTAAGTGCACCTATGCCAGAGGAGATAATCTTGGCAGTCTTATTAACATGTTTGGACCACGAAAGATTTTGATCGATGTAAAGTCCTAAGGATTTGGTGTGGGGCACTCTATCAATTTCGTGACCTTCAATTTGTAAAGTAAGTGAATGGCCACTTGTAGTACTAGCCAGTCTCTGCCGTGAGCCTATTAACATTAATTCCGTTTTGGCAATATTCAGGCTGAGCTTATTTACATTGAGCCATTCATGAAGGTTAGCTAGTACTGCTTAGCTAATACCGCTTAATACAGGACCTCTAATATCAAAGAACAAATTCTCCTATCTTGTCCCGTTACTTTTCTTATAAAAAGTACTGTGGAGATTTTACAGGGCCGTACATAGCGCGGGGGCTGCCCCCTCCAGGAAAACTCAATTTGTTTCTAACATCACACTGATCACAAGAAAATCGACTAATTGACTGAAAAAATATTCCTTCGATGTGAATTCCAAATGACTATTTTGGAAAATCTTTTGAAGCAAAAGCCAGTACCAATAACCAGTTTTCTTATGAAAATAATGATTTTGTCAGTTTGGGCTGCCTATGGTTTAGAATTCGGTGTGTAAATAAAGACTAACAAGCCTACGTCACTTTCTGGGGCTTGTTTTAGCCTTTTTAAATCTAGCTTATACAAGTAGGTTCTTTTTTTAAAGGGGTGAATTGGTTTTAAAAGCCTGCGCTGCTCGCAAGTATTTGTAGCGGGTTTGGATTTAACCATCATATGTTCATCATCCGAGAGGTCATTTTCACCTAACGATTTTTCAGTTTCCTCTTTGAATTCTCTTCGTTTTGAGTATGACCTCTTATTCCGTGTGTTCAACGACGTTGTTGTTATACCACATAGGGCATTTCAGCTGGGTTTGGCTTGGCTCTTTTAAGTGCTTGATAGTTTTAACTGCCTTTCTTGTTGAGATTTGGGTAATGTTAGGACAGGAATTAATCATTGCTTGTATCGTGCAATGAGCTTCATTCTGTAATTGCTGCAATGCCGGGCGCGGATATTAGTGTTTGTCACAAGCCGTTGTGTTTCTTGGCACAGCTATTTGGTTTTTTAGTTCTCTAGTAATCGTTGTAGCGTGTTATAGAGCTATGCAACGTGTCACAGTGATACTGAAAAGGCTTGAATTGTATTTAAATAACGAGTGTGTTTTTGCAAATGCTTCGCTCCACTGATATAGTGCGTTTGAATTGTGGAGGCTCAGTCAGTTTTCTCCCTTTGTTTGCAGCAGCGCATATAGACTGTGTTTTAAAATGACAGACAATATTTGCTTCAAGCTAAACAAGATGTTAACTCCATAAAAAGACCGTAAACATCTTAGAGGCAACTTTTTGTGTATTAAGCGGTCAAAAAATACAGGGAAATGTATGGAAAGTTCAAAACACGACTGGACGCTTTCCGTCACGGTTACACCCCTCCAATTTTTTTCTTAAAATCCTTTTTCTAGTGCCAAAAGTTTCCAATTCATGAATTTTTCAGAAGCGATGTTTTATGGAAATTATTTGACATCGGATTTCCATACAAACACTGTTATTTCAAGCCTGTTATTTTTCAGAAGCGATGTTTTATGAAAATTATTTGACATCGGATTTCCATACGAACACTGTTATTTCAAACCTGTTTGCCTACCCGTCAAAATGGCCTGGAAAACCGTGATAAGGCCTATTCTAGAAAGTAACTAAAGGTGGATTTCCACTGTCGCGTAAATTTTACGTGCGTACAGAAGTGAACTTAGCTGGTTTTTACGTACGTAAATAGAATAAGAAGCGATGTATGAGCAAAAAAGTTGAGTGCTGTTCAACTTCTTAAAGGTGGATTTCCACTGTCGCGTAAATTTTACGTGCGTACAGACGTGCATTGAGCTGGCTTTACGTACCTAAATAAAATAAGAAGCGATGTATCAGTCGCGTGCGTAAACGTAAAAAGTTGAATGCTGTTCAACTTTTTACATTTACGCACGCCGCTCATACATCGCGTCTTATTTTATTTACGTACGTAAAGCCAGCTCAATTCACGTCTGTACGCAAGTAAAATTTACGCCACAGTGGAACTCCACCTTAAGTCTGATTGTGTTGATTAGCTAGGTAAACTTACGGTATTTATCTGAAAGGACGTTTTCTCACAAAGAAGTGCGAAAATAACAACATAAGTTAAGCGATGGTTCTTGAAACGAACAACTTCACAGCTAGAATAATCAATGACATCGCTAATTCGAAAATATTTCGTTCTCGATCTAACGCAAACACGACAGTGAAATTAAAAGAAACAACATAAAATAAAACATGATTGTTCAAGACTTACTGAGACCTTTAAGTTGTTTTCCTGTCAGGTCCATTCGCTCCCCAGCAAAGTCACAACTGATACCGTTCTGTCGATCGCCTGAATCGCTGATCCACTGACCGCGCGCTTATTTCTCTTCGCAAAGAAGGCCTGAAAGTCAATGTAATCATCCTGTTAATGTGATCATCATGTTACATGTTGTCGCCGAAACGTCATGTTTTAATCTCGCTACTTTTTATTCTGAAATAATACAACAGTCCTGGCAAAAGAAACCTCTGACACCGCAGGTCTCTTATGCCAGCGGAGATGGTCTTGTGCTCAGTCCGACAAAGAGGGAGAGGAAAGCCGGCCCCTAGACCTTTTTAGGCAGACCCCTTTCGGCTAGCGCTCACATCTGATGTCTAAAATTGAGTTGCATCTACATATAACATGAACAGCTGTCTTCCAAGTGGTACGTCTTGAGGTACATGCTAAAACTCACAAAATGAATAAAGAAATACCTCGTTGTTTATTTCAACAAAATGGTCAGGCAATGATCAAAAGTATGAAAAGCTAGGGGGAAAAACACACTTGTGATTAGTTCACGTCAAGCGCATGCGCGAGCAGACCGGCTCAAAAATAAATTGTACGGGTCGACACTAAATTCGATGCGACCTTGTGGTGGAACAATCTGTTGAAATCGCGCCCGAATTTGGATCATCCGCTCTTCGTTCTTCACTTTTTATAATCTTTGTTTCCTGTTGTAAATATAAGTTCGATTTTTGTAAGGTTAAAAGTGTTTTAGCATCCGAAAACCACATTTTTGTCGATGGCGCGGCCGACCGGCGACGGGACGTTCTGTGGACTCTCTGGAAGCACAGAAGTTAAGCGGACGGAGTGGAGTGGATGTAGAAATCCTGTGCGGTTAACAAGATACGTCCACCAAACGTGGAAAATTGGTAAAGGGATAAGTCTGTTTAAAATAGACAACGATTTCGCGGCACATCTGCTTTCGCTGGAAATGGCAAAGGTCACCAACTGGCTTTGGATGAACTCGCGAGGATTTTCTAGATTTCAATCGTACTGTTTGTTCATATGGAATTCAACTGTCAAAAACGGAGAATTCGACGGACAAACAGCATCAAACATCAGTGTTTTGCTTTGGATGGAAAAAATTGTACAACAGTGAGACGCGAAGCGAATAAATATGAGATCAAATGTGCGAGTTAGTTGTAGTCTATTAGCGGGCTCGAATAGCGGGCAGTAGAAAAAAATCCAAAAGATTTGCGGCAAACTACAAAATCTATTGTAAGGTATTCATTTATCTATACAATTATGGTCATTTCGAACGGCAAACGCAGTTTTGATTTGCCACTATGGCAGAGTTTTCTCAAATGCATTCCAGCATCTCGGAAGGACGCTCAGTGGTGTTGTTACTAAACAGTCGCATCGCTTCTTGAAGCTTGCGGATTTCTCGTTCTTCGCCTTCTCGCTGGTCTAATAAAATCAGGTTATCGAGTGTACACACTATATAGGAAGTTTATCACTGAATGCTGATGAAATACTGGATTTAGGGAGCTTCTCGGCTTTTCGAACCGTGCGTAATAAAAAAAGGTCGATGCCGCGAGATATCGACATTGTACTAAAATAAAACCGTATACGTTCGCGTAAGTTCTGGCATTTCTTGAATGTCCAACCGGCGCTGCTAAAATCCCCATGTGTTTTACATGGACAGCCTTTTTGTTTCTTTCTGAAACGTGACCAAAACACTGGCCGGTCATGTCAGTTTTATTTTTATGCCAGCAAGTTATACTGAAGACTTGCCCGCCATATCCCGCCGGTGTTGTGTACTCGATTCTAATTGGTCCAAAAACAATTGGCTTGACAGCGCTTACGTTATCGCTCGCACATGCGCCGAACCGTGAAACTCTCCCTTTAACGACAAGAGAATCTTTTCATTATTTTAATTTTGTATTATAAAAGAAAAACGCTCAATGTATGATTGTGATTGTTCATTCTACCCAAGGCTTGGCATCCGTACAGATCGACGTTGTAGTTCAGTTTTTCATCTCAGTTAACCCTTTAACCTCTAATATCAAAGAACAAATTCTCCCATCTTGTCCCGTTACTTTTCTTATTAAAGTACTGTGGAGAAGTTATTAAAATACAGTCGAAACTGTATTAAGCGGTCACCCTCGGGGAATGGCTAAGTGACCGATTACATACGTACATACATACATACATACATACACACATACATAAACTTTATTTAGACACGGTAAAAACATCAGTTACAAGACAAAAATTTAAAATTAAAACTGATTTACACGTTTGCCGTGTGGGAGTACGAGGAGGACAATTGGCGTTCTATCTCATTTCTAAAATTAGTAAAAGATCTAATGGCTCTGACGTTAGATGGAAGGCTGTTCCACAAATGTGCTCCACTGTAGCAGAAACTACGTTTCAAAAAATCGGTACGAGGCTTAGGCAGAGCCAATTTGTTGTCACTATTTCTAAGTCCACAGTCCGTGCTGAAGGGCTTAAATAGGCCTTTCAGGTACTCCGGAGACTGATCATTTAAAGTTTTAAACATGATTTTCAATTTTTGCTTCATCCTTCTGGTACAGAGATTATCCCCGGTGCCAGCTTACCGCGTAGGGCGGTAGCGCTAGAATAGTAATCTGACTTTGTTATGACCCGAATGGCGTGAGTTTGTAGTTTTTGTAATTTGCCAGCTAATTCGTTGCTGAGACCGTCCCACACAGGACAGAAATAATCAAAATATGGTTCAATAAGGGCTCCATATAGTAATATTGCTGTATTTTTCAAAAAAGCACAAAAAAATGCGATTATACCTTTCACATAGGCGATGAATTAATAGATACAGTACAAGACTACACTTACTTAGGAGCTCGCATTTCGTCTTCCGGAAATTTCACACTTTCGCTTGAACATCTTCGACAAAAAGCTCTTCATGCTTTCTTTAGTCTAAGACGACACACTGATTTTAGTACACTGAAACCTTCACTTGCATGTAAAATTTTTGACACAATGATTCAGCCAATTCTAACCTACAATAGTGAAGTGTGGGGTGCCTTTGTTAAATCAGATTTTAAGTCGTGGGAAGGCTCCAGAACTGAAAAAACACATTTACATTTCTGTAAACGCTATTTAGAAGTACATAATAAGTCATCCAACGTTGCATGTAGAGCTGAACTTGGCAGATTTCCTCTAATCGTTGACATAAATAAAAAGATACTTAATTTTACGTACACTACCTCCAAGGAAAGGATGAACATTCTATAGCACAACAATCCCTAAGAATATCTGTTGACCTTCATTATAGCGGTCAAACTAGCTTTTACTCCAGTCTCATGAAGATGAGTGAATACTATAATTGCCCCAACTTTAATTATTACACATTGAATGAAAATAACATCAAACAATATATAGATCTTATGAAAAAGAAATATATCTCTTATTGGCACCAAAGCCTTCAACACTCACAAAAACTCAGCTTTTATTACACAATCAAAAAAACTTTTGGCCCCTCTGCTTACCTAGTTCTCACAAGGAAAAACGCTTCTAGGAAAGCATTAGTGAAACTAAGAATAAGCAGCCACAAGCTTTTGATTGAAACAGGAAGATACGACAACATACCCCGTAATGAAAGGGTGTCTAATGTTTGCAACCGTAAAACCATTGAAGACGAAATTCATATTTTATTAGATTGCCCAAGTTACTCTTCTTTAAGAGATATGTTCTTTTCTAAAATAGAACCTAGCCTTCCATTAACACGACTATTAGTAAAAGAAACTTTACTATCGCATATAATGAACTCAACAGACTATTTTATAAACACTCAATTAATTTCATTTGTTACCTCGTGCTTCGAATTGAGAGATAAACTTCTCTCCGGAATGATTACTTGTACTGTATGAAAAGTTTAAAATAAGCAAAGACTTCAGTTACTTTATTTTATTTGATTGTATTTTAAGTTATCTTAAGAATTAGTTAACGAATCAATAATTAGCTATGAATAGCTTTTGCAATACTGTATTTGTTATAGTCATGCAAATAAAGCTTGTTATTGTTGTTGTTGTTGTATCGTCGCAAAAGAACGGCCTCGGTTTTTTAAGTGCACCTATGCCAGAGGAGATAATCTTGGCAGTCTTATTAACATGTTTGGACCACGAAAGATTTTGATCGATGTAAAGTCCTAAGGATTTGGTGTGGGGCACTCTATCAATTTCGTGACCTTCAATTTGTAAAGTAAGTGAATGGCCACTTGTAGTACTAGCCAGTCTCTGCCGTGAGCCTATTAACATTAATTCCGTTTTGGCAATATTCAGGCTGAGCTTATTTACATTGAGCCATTCATGAAGGTTAGCTAGTACTGCTTAGCTAATACCGCTTAATACAGGACCTCTAATATCAAAGAACAAATTCTCCTATCTTGTCCCGTTACTTTTCTTATAAAAAGTACTGTGGAGATTTTACAGGGCCGTACATAGCGCGGGGGCTGCCCCCTCCAGGAAAACTCAATTTGTTTCTAACATCACACTGATCACAAGAAAATCGACTAATTGACTGAAAAAATATTCCTTCGATGTGAATTCCAAATGACTATTTTGGAAAATCTTTTGAAGCAAAAGCCAGTACCAATAACCAGTTTTCTTATGAAAATAATGATTTTGTCAGTTTGGGCTGCCTATGGTTTAGAATTCGGTGTGTAAATAAAGACTAACAAGCCTACGTCACTTTCTGGGGCTTGTTTTAGCCTTTTTAAATCTAGCTTATACAAGTAGGTTCTTTTTTTAAAGGGGTGAATTGGTTTTAAAAGCCTGCGCTGCTCGCAAGTATTTGTAGCGGGTTTGGATTTAACCATCATATGTTCATCATCCGAGAGGTCATTTTCACCTAACGATTTTTCAGTTTCCTCTTTGAATTCTCTTCGTTTTGAGTATGACCTCTTATTCCGTGTGTTCAACGACGTTGTTGTTATACCACATAGGGCATTTCAGCTGGGTTTGGCTTGGCTCTTTTAAGTGCTTGATAGTTTTAACTGCCTTTCTTGTTGAGATTTGGGTAATGTTAGGACAGGAATTAATCATTGCTTGTATCGTGCAATGAGCTTCATTCTGTAATTGCTGCAATGCCGGGCGCGGATATTAGTGTTTGTCACAAGCCGTTGTGTTTCTTGGCACAGCTATTTGGTTTTTTAGTTCTCTAGTAATCGTTGTAGCGTGTTATAGAGCTATGCAACGTGTCACAGTGATACTGAAAAGGCTTGAATTGTATTTAAATAACGAGTGTGTTTTTGCAAATGCTTCGCTCCACTGATATAGTGCGTTTGAATTGTGGAGGCTCAGTCAGTTTTCTCCCTTTGTTTGCAGCAGTGCATATAGACTGTGTTTTAAAATGACAGACAATATTTGCTTCAAGCTAAACAAGATGTTAACTCCATAAAAAGACCGTAAACATCTTAGAGGCAACTTTTTGTGTATTAAGCGGTCAAAAAATACAGGGAAATGTATGGAAAGTTCAAAACACGACTGGACGCTTTCCGTCACGGTTACACCCCTCCAATTTTTTTCTTAAAATCCTTTTTCTAGTGCCAAAAGTTTCCAATTCATGAATTTTTCAGAAGCGATGTTTTATGGAAATTATTTGACATCGGATTTCCATACAAACACTGTTATTTCAAGCCTGTTATTTTTCAGAAGCGATGTTTTATGAAAATTATTTGACATCGGATTTCCATACGAACACTGTTATTTCAAACCTGTTTGCCTACCCGTCAAAATGGCCTGGAAAACCGTGATAAGGCCTATTCTAGAAAGTAACTAAAGGTGGATTTCCACTGTCGCGTAAATTTTACGTGCGTACAGAAGTGAACTTAGCTGGTTTTTACGTACGTAAATAGAATAAGAAGCGATGTATGAGCAAAAAAGTTGAGTGCTGTTCAACTTCTTAAAGGTGGATTTCCACTGTCGCGTAAATTTTACGTGCGTACAGACGTGCATTGAGCTGGCTTTACGTACCTAAATAAAATAAGAAGCGATGTATCAGTCGCGTGCGTAAACGTAAAAAGTTGAATGCTGTTCAACTTTTTACATTTACGCACGCCGCTCATACATCGCGTCTTATTTTATTTACGTACGTAAAGCCAGCTCAATTCACGTCTGTACGCAGGTAAAATTTACGCCACAGTGGAACTCCACCTTAAGTCTGATTGTGTTGATTAGCTAGGTAAACTTACGGTATTTATCTGAAAGGACGTTTTCTCACAAAGAAGTGCGAAAATAACAACATAAGTTAAGCGATGGTTCTTGAAACGAACAACTTCACAGCTAGAATAATCAATGACATCGCTAATTCGAAAATATTTCGTTCTCGATCTAACGCAAACACGACAGTGAAATTAAAAGAAACAACATAAAATAAAACATGATTGTTCAAGACTTACTGAGACCTTTAAGTTGTTTTCCTGTCAGGTCCATTCGCTCCCCAGCAAAGTCACAACTGATACCGTTCTGTCGATCGCCTGAATCGCTGATCCACTGACCGCGCGCTTATTTCTCTTCGCAAAGAAGGCCTGAAAGTCAATGTAATCATCCTGTTAATGTGATCATCATGTTACATGTTGTCGCCGAAACGTCATGTTTTAATCTCGCTACTTTTTATTCTGAAATAATACAACAGTCCTGGCAAAAGAAACCTCTGACACCGCAGGTCTCTTATGCCAGCGGAGATGGTCTTGTGCTCAGTCCGACAAAGAGGGAGAGGAAAGCCGGCCCCTAGACCTTTTTAGGCAGACCCCTTTCGGCTAGCGCTCACATCTGATGTCTAAAATTGAGTTGCATCTACATATAACATGAACAGCTGTCTTCCAAGTGGTACGTCTTGAGGTACATGCTAAAACTCACAAAATGAATAAAGAAATACCTCGTTGTTTATTTCAACAAAATGGTCAGGCAATGATCAAAAGTATGAAAAGCTAGGGGGAAAAACACACTTGTGATTAGTTCACGTCAAGCGCATGCGCGAGCAGACCGGCTCAAAAATAAATTGTACGGGTCGACACTAAATTCGATGCGACCTTGTGGTGGAACAATCTGTTGAAATCGCGCCCGAATTTGGATCATCCGCTCTTCGTTCTTCACTTTTTATAATCTTTGTTTCCTGTTGTAAATATAAGTTCGATTTTTGTAAGGTTAAAAGTGTTTTAGCATCCGAAAACCACATTTTTGTCGATGGCGCGGCCGACCGGCGACGGGACGTTCTGTGGACTCTCTGGAAGCACAGAAGTTAAGCGGACGGAGTGGAGTGGATGTAGAAATCCTGTGCGGTTAACAAGATACGTCCACCAAACGTGGAAAATTGGTAAAGGGATAAGTCTGTTTAAAATAGACAACGATTTCGCGGCACATCTGCTTTCGCTGGAAATGGCAAAGGTCACCAACTGGCTTTGGATGAACTCGCGAGGATTTTCTAGATTTCAATCGTACTGTTTGTTCATATGGAATTCAACTGTCAAAAACGGAGAATTCGACGGACAAACAGCATCAAACATCAGTGTTTTGCTTTGGATGGAAAAAATTGTACAACAGTGAGACGCGAAGCGAATAAATATGAGATCAAATGTGCGAGTTAGTTGTAGTCTATTAGCGGGCTCGAATAGCGGGCAGTAGAAAAAAATCCAAAAGATTTGCGGCAAACTACAAAATCTATTGTAAGGTATTCATTTATCTATACAATTATGGTCATTTCGAACGGCAAACGCAGTTTTGATTTGCCACTATGGCAGAGTTTTCTCAAATGCATTCCAGCATCTCGGAAGGACGCTCAGTGGTGTTGTTACTAAACAGTCGCATCGCTTCTTGAAGCTTGCGGATTTCTCGTTCTTCGCCTTCTCGCTGGTCTAATAAAATCAGGTTATCGAGTGTACACACTATATAGGAAGTTTATCACTGAATGCTGATGAAATACTGGATTTAGGGAGCTTCTCGGCTTTTCGAACCGTGCGTAATAAAAAAAGGTCGATGCCGCGAGATATCGACATTGTACTAAAATAAAACCGTATACGTTCGCGTAAGTTCTGGCATTTCTTGAATGTCCAACCGGCGCTGCTAAAATCCCCATGTGTTTTACATGGACAGCCTTTTTGTTTCTTTCTGAAACGTGACCAAAACACTGGCCGGTCATGTCAGTTTTATTTTTATGCCAGCAAGTTATACTGAAGACTTGCCCGCCATATCCCGCCGGTGTTGTGTACTCGATTCTAATTGGTCCAAAAACAATTGGCTTGACAGCGCTTACGTTATCGCTCGCACATGCGCCGAACCGTGAAACTCTCCCTTTAACGACAAGAGAATCTTTTCATTATTTTAATTTTGTATTATAAAAGAAAAACGCTCAATGTATGATTGTGATTGTTCATTCTACCCAAGGCTTGGCATCCGTACAGATCGACGTTGTAGTTCAGTTTTTCATCTCAGTTAACCCTTTAACCTCTAATATCAAAGAACAAATTCTCCCATCTTGTCCCGTTACTTTTCTTATTAAAGTACTGTGGAGAAGTTATTAAAATACAGTCGAAACTGTATTAAGCGGTCACCCTCGGGGAATGGCTAAGTGACCGCTTACATACGTACATACATACATACATACATACATACACACATACATAAACTTTATTTAGACACGGTAAAAACATCAGTTACAAGACAAAAATTTAAAATTAAAACTGATTTACACGTTTGCCGTGTGGGAGTACGAGGAGGACAATTGGCGTTCTATCTCATTTCTAAAATTAGTAAAAGATCTAATGGCTCTGACGTTAGATGGAAGGCTGTTCCACAAATGTGCTCCACTGTAGCAGAAACTACGTTTCAAAAAATCGGTACGAGGCTTAGGCAGAGCCAATTTGTTGTCACTATTTCTAAGTCCACAGTCCGTGCTGAAGGGCTTAAATAGGCCTTTCAGGTACTCCGGAGACTGATCATTTAAAGTTTTAAACATGATTTTCAATTTTTGCTTCATCCTTCTGGTACAGAGATTATCCCCGGTGCCAGCTTACCGCGTAGGGCGGTAGCGCTAGAATAGTAATCTGACTTTGTTATGACCCGAATGGCGTGAGTTTGTAGTTTTTGTAATTTGCCAGCTAATTCGTTGCTGAGACCGTCCCACACAGGACAGAAATAATCAAAATATGGTTCAATAAGGGCTCCATATAGTAATATTGCTGTATTTTTCAAAAAAGCACAAAAAAATGCGATTATACCTTTCACATAGGCGATGAATTAATAGATACAGTACAAGACTACACTTACTTAGGAGCTCGCATTTCGTCTTCCGGAAATTTCACACTTTCGCTTGAACATCTTCGACAAAAAGCTCTTCATGCTTTCTTTAGTCTAAGACGACACACTGATTTTAGTACACTGAAACCTTCACTTGCATGTAAAATTTTTGACACAATGATTCAGCCAATTCTAACCTACAATAGTGAAGTGTGGGGTGCCTTTGTTAAATCAGATTTTAAGTCGTGGGAAGGCTCCAGAACTGAAAAAACACATTTACATTTCTGTAAACGCTATTTAGAAGTACATAATAAGTCATCCAACGTTGCATGTAGAGCTGAACTTGGCAGATTTCCTCTAATCGTTGACATAAATAAAAAGATACTTAATTTTACGTACACTACCTCCAAGGAAAGGATGAACATTCTATAGCACAACAATCCCTAAGAATATCTGTTGACCTTCATTATAGCGGTCAAACTAGCTTTTACTCCAGTCTCATGAAGATGAGTGAATACTATAATTGCCCCAACTTTAATTATTACACATTGAATGAAAATAACATCAAACAATATATAGATCTTATGAAAAAGAAATATATCTCTTATTGGCACCAAAGCCTTCAACACTCACAAAAACTCAGCTTTTATTACACAATCAAAAAAACTTTTGGCCCCTCTGCTTACCTAGTTCTCACAAGGAAAAACGCTTCTAGGAAAGCATTAGTGAAACTAAGAATAAGCAGCCACAAGCTTTTGATTGAAACAGGAAGATACGACAACATACCCCGTAATGAAAGGGTGTCTAATGTTTGCAACCGTAAAACCATTGAAGACGAAATTCATATTTTATTAGATTGCCCAAGTTACTCTTCTTTAAGAGATATGTTCTTTTCTAAAATAGAACCTAGCCTTCCATTAACACGACTATTAGTAAAAGAAACTTTACTATCGCATATAATGAACTCAACAGACTATTTTATAAACACTCAATTAATTTCATTTGTTACCTCGTGCTTCGAATTGAGAGATAAACTTCTCTCCGGAATGATTACTTGTACTGTATGAAAAGTTTAAAATAAGCAAAGACTTCAGTTACTTTATTTTATTTGATTGTATTTTAAGTTATCTTAAGAATTAGTTAACGAATCAATAATTAGCTATGAATAGCTTTTGCAATACTGTATTTGTTATAGTCATGCAAATAAAGCTTGTTATTGTTGTTGTTGTTGTATCGTCGCAAAAGAACGGCCTCGGTTTTTTAAGTGCACCTATGCCAGAGGAGATAATCTTGGCAGTCTTATTAACATGTTTGGACCACGAAAGATTTTGATCGATGTAAAGTCCTAAGGATTTGGTGTGGGGCACTCTATCAATTTCGTGACCTTCAATTTGTAAAGTAAGTGAATGGCCACTTGTAGTACTAGCCAGTCTCTGCCGTGAGCCTATTAACATTAATTCCGTTTTGGCAATATTCAGGCTGAGCTTATTTACATTGAGCCATTCATGAAGGTTAGCTAGTACTGCTTAGCTAATACCGCTTAATACAGGACCTCTAATATCAAAGAACAAATTCTCCTATCTTGTCCCGTTACTTTTCTTATAAAAAGTACTGTGGAGATTTTACAGGGCCGTACATAGCGCGGGGGCTGCCCCCTCCAGGAAAACTCAATTTGTTTCTAACATCACACTGATCACAAGAAAATCGACTAATTGACTGAAAAAATATTCCTTCGATGTGAATTCCAAATGACTATTTTGGAAAATCTTTTGAAGCAAAAGCCAGTACCAATAACCAGTTTTCTTATGAAAATAATGATTTTGTCAGTTTGGGCTGCCTATGGTTTAGAATTCGGTGTGTAAATAAAGACTAACAAGCCTACGTCACTTTCTGGGGCTTGTTTTAGCCTTTTTAAATCTAGCTTATACAAGTAGGTTCTTTTTTTAAAGGGGTGAATTGGTTTTAAAAGCCTGCGCTGCTCGCAAGTATTTGTAGCGGGTTTGGATTTAACCATCATATGTTCATCATCCGAGAGGTCATTTTCACCTAACGATTTTTCAGTTTCCTCTTTGAATTCTCTTCGTTTTGAGTATGACCTCTTATTCCGTGTGTTCAACGACGTTGTTGTTATACCACATAGGGCATTTCAGCTGGGTTTGGCTTGGCTCTTTTAAGTGCTTGATAGTTTTAACTGCCTTTCTTGTTGAGATTTGGGTAATGTTAGGACAGGAATTAATCATTGCTTGTATCGTGCAATGAGCTTCATTCTGTAATTGCTGCAATGCCGGGCGCGGATATTAGTGTTTGTCACAAGCCGTTGTGTTTCTTGGCACAGCTATTTGGTTTTTTAGTTCTCTAGTAATCGTTGTAGCGTGTTATAGAGCTATGCAACGTGTCACAGTGATACTGAAAAGGCTTGAATTGTATTTAAATAACGAGTGTGTTTTTGCAAATGCTTCGCTCCACTGATATAGTGCGTTTGAATTGTGGAGGCTCAGTCAGTTTTCTCCCTTTGTTTGCAGCAGTGCATATAGACTGTGTTTTAAAATGACAGACAATATTTGCTTCAAGCTAAACAAGATGTTAACTCCATAAAAAGACCGTAAACATCTTAGAGGCAACTTTTTGTGTATTAAGCGGTCAAAAAATACAGGGAAATGTATGGAAAGTTCAAAACACGACTGGACGCTTTCCGTCACGGTTACACCCCTCCAATTTTTTTCTTAAAATCCTTTTTCTAGTGCCAAAAGTTTCCAATTCATGAATTTTTCAGAAGCGATGTTTTATGGAAATTATTTGACATCGGATTTCCATACAAACACTGTTATTTCAAGCCTGTTATTTTTCAGAAGCGATGTTTTATGAAAATTATTTGACATCGGATTTCCATACGAACACTGTTATTTCAAACCTGTTTGCCTACCCGTCAAAATGGCCTGGAAAACCGTGATAAGGCCTATTCTAGAAAGTAACTAAAGGTGGATTTCCACTGTCGCGTAAATTTTACGTGCGTACAGAAGTGAACTTAGCTGGTTTTTACGTACGTAAATAGAATAAGAAGCGATGTATGAGCAAAAAAGTTGAGTGCTGTTCAACTTCTTAAAGGTGGATTTCCACTGTCGCGTAAATTTTACGTGCGTACAGACGTGCATTGAGCTGGCTTTACGTACCTAAATAAAATAAGAAGCGATGTATCAGTCGCGTGCGTAAACGTAAAAAGTTGAATGCTGTTCAACTTTTTACATTTACGCACGCCGCTCATACATCGCGTCTTATTTTATTTACGTACGTAAAGCCAGCTCAATTCACGTCTGTACGCAGGTAAAATTTACGCCACAGTGGAACTCCACCTTAAGTCTGATTGTGTTGATTAGCTAGGTAAACTTACGGTATTTATCTGAAAGGACGTTTTCTCACAAAGAAGTGCGAAAATAACAACATAAGTTAAGCGATGGTTCTTGAAACGAACAACTTCACAGCTAGAATAATCAATGACATCGCTAATTCGAAAATATTTCGTTCTCGATCTAACGCAAACACGACAGTGAAATTAAAAGAAACAACATAAAATAAAACATGATTGTTCAAGACTTACTGAGACCTTTAAGTTGTTTTCCTGTCAGGTCCATTCGCTCCCCAGCAAAGTCACAACTGATACCGTTCTGTCGATCGCCTGAATCGCTGATCCACTGACCGCGCGCTTATTTCTCTTCGCAAAGAAGGCCTGAAACACTGTTTTTGCTATACAGGTTAAGAACCCTACGTCTTCTCGCTAGCTGTCTTTTAATTTCTTCCTTCTTTTGCACTTCATCTTTGCTTGATCTCACAAACTATTTACTGATATCGCAATGCATTATGGGATAGCTTTGACAATTGTTCGCGGGGAATGCCATACCTCGAATTCATTCAAAAATATTATGTCTAAAATCACCTCTTCGTTTGCAGACTTCGATTACCGCACGCTTTGGCAAATGAGCCACAACTCACGTGGTACCATTTTGATATTGATACCGTCCGCTTTTAGAGAAGAGGTAATAATAGACTTTCGTCTGGCTCGGCTTGCCTCCGACTGTAAACTGTCACCTCTAGCGCTGAAAAAAGCACTATTTATCAGTCAAAAAGCAAAACATGCCTCGCTTCTTTGAGGGATGCTAGTGATTTGCAGATTTCCAGGCTTAATGATGCCCTTCCATCACCAGACGGCCAAAAATATTTCAAGCAAAAAAGAAAACCAACAGGCAAAGCTTCGAATACGCTCGCTTGACTTGCTCGCTTCGTCACTTGGTCACGTGGTTGAACGAATTCGTTTCAGGGCTAACGCGGTTATTAGCGAAAGCCAACTAGGTTTTCAGCTTAAGGTCAATGTGATCATCCTGTTACTAAAATGTAGTTCCTGTCTTTCACATGGCATACTTAAAACAAAATAATGTTGACCTGTCGTCGCCAAAGCGTCATGTTTTAATCTTGCTAGTTTTTATTCTGAAATAATACAACAGCTGACAAAAGAAACCTCGCAGATCTCTTACTCCAGCGGAGATGAATCTTGCTGCTTAGTCCGATAACTTGTCTCACGACAAGACAGTGAGGGAGGGAAAAGTCGGCCCCTAGACCATATTTTTTGGTGATAAAAGTTTATTTCCACAGTGAGCCAAAGGGCCCACTGATAAAAAGATCAACTATTACAATCAAGTACAAGTAAAGAAAAAGAAAACTAAGCTCTTATTACAATACTGATTACAAGTGTTACAAGGGAGCCTAAACTTGAGCAAGCACAAATCAAAGGCGAATAATATGCAAAATACAGATATACAGAAAGGCATGTAAAATATGCAAAAAACAGTCATACAGCGAAAAAGGCGCGAAACGGAATGCAAAATACAAAACGCAAAAAGGGCGGGAAAAATGCTAATGACCAAGGAAAAATCAATGACGAGAAATAACTGCGAAACTAAATAACAAAAGCTAATGATCTCTATACAAGAAGTAGATTAGGAAGCTACAACTTGTAGCTTCCTAATCTACTTCTTCTTGAAAACTACGAGAAGTAAAGTACAAAGTTAAATTACAAAAAGGCGATTACAAAAGTGAATTACTATATACAAAAAGTCAAAGATGCAAAATGCTATTTTCAAGCAGAGTAAATACAATATTGTTACAAGACAAGTAAATTCAAAAACTACAACAAACTGAACTAATTACAAAGCAAGCGAAAGAGGCCCCGTGAGACATGGCCACAGCCAAGCCTCTCTTGCCCTAACAAACACATTTATACACTATATACAATAGTCAAGACCCAGTACAACCAATGAAGGCGATCAGGTCAAGAAAAAAGAAAGTTACAAATGAAACAGGAAACGGGAAACGACCCAGTACAACCAATTAAGGCGACCAGGCCGAAAAACCAAAAATAGAAATAAAATTAAAACAGAAAAGAAATCTTGTTATTTGTGCCAACTTGACAAAAACACTATTAACCGACCAGAAATACCTAACATGATCAATAGGCTCACTGCGAATTCGAAGTTGAATATCCTTAATTAATAATTGTGCTAACAATAGCACGCGGAGGAAGGTAAGAATTCCTAAAAGTCGCCGAATTACGAGCATGCCAAATAAAACATGAAACAAGATGGTAGCAACGAGATAACGAGATCTCGGCAAAATGGGGAAAGAAACAATACCTGCAATAAGGGAAACTTCAGTCTTTACTGTAATAATATTGTAATAAATTGTTATTCATTTATTCATCAAATTTATAAAAAAAAAAAAATAAAAAAGGTCTTCGGCCTCGTGGATCAGAAGTGCCTTCTTCATAAATTAGAACGTTATGGAGTTCGAGGCCCACTGAGCTATAACTGGTTCCTGGATTATCTCTGTACCCGCTCATGCGTATACAACTGTCTCGTATTACCAGTCCTGTGCTACACCGACACGGCCTGGGGTGAATTGTCTGTTGAGTGCAAGAGTAGATTACGGCGCCCACAAAATCGAGCTGCACGTATAATTGTCAGACGAGATAGCACCAGCGAAGCTATCAAGACACTAGGATGGCCTAACTTAGAAACTTTCAGGAAAAGGAACAAAGCTATCTTAGTCTACAAATGTCTTAATGATTTAGTGCCCCAGTATCTTTCTGATTATTAATAGAAACCACAGTTTCCATAGTAACAATACACGTCGGCGTGAAGACATTCATCCTTCAAGACGCAAACTTAGCCTCGGAAAGAGAACTTTTAGATACTCCAGAGCGATTTTATTTAACTCGTCAGTTACCTGAAACACACAAACGGGCAGCGTCCTTGGAGGCTTTTAAGCGACTTATGATGAAACACGATTTTGCATAGATTTTTCTTAGTTTGCAAATGTTTTATTTATTTTTTTCTATCTTGTAATATTTTAGCCCAAAAGTGTTTATAAGAATCATATATATTGTAATTTTTTTAGACTACAAGCGTTCATTGTAATTCATTAGTTTGCTATAATGATTTTAGGTGTCTACAGGGCCCCTCAGGATAACAGCCCCGTAGCTGATTGGGCCACCCTGTCTTAAATAAAGTTCACTTACTTACATTCGTTTTATTTACTTTTTGTCGAACATTGGCTCACCTCTAATAGGGTAATAGGGGCAGCGCAAACGAATCATGATCAATCATTGGTGAGCGAGCTGAACTATTCTGTTGGGTACAGCGCTCCTTCGCAGACTTTTCGTGTGCTCATCCTCCATTTTCTACTGTGGATGGGCCGATGGAGCCGTTTCAAAGGTAGACTACGAGCCCGAGGGGGGGGGGGGGGAGGGGTACTCCCAAAAAAATTGGGTAGGGGTGTGCGGCCTGCTTCCCAAAACCCTCACCCTATTTATAACCAAAATCTTCGATTTCCCCTACCCTATTTAATCAATAGCCTGTTTCAGACCTACCTTATAATTAAATCCCTAGTTCAGGTAATGTTTATCTGTTATTATCTTTATAACTTTTAAAAGTAAACCTACTTGCAGCGACTTTCCGGTGATTCGATTGTTATAAACATGCCCGGGTTGACATGTACGTTAAGCATTGTCCATTAAACTACTATTTTACTCTCGATTTCACTGTAATGCAATGTTCGGTTAATGAAAATATTTCACTTTATTATATGGCAAGCAATTCTTAGGTCAAATGGTGCGCTCTCATTGGCTAATTTTCGGTCGGGATTTTACAGTAAGGACCATTACCATGGAAACGGTCCGTTTGTGTATTTTTTTTGCTCCCGGGAAATTCAAAGCCGCGCGAAACACAAAAAGTAAGAAAAAATGCGTTAAAATCCTTGGTAAAAGCAAAATAGAATTTTAAAAAGTAACTGTTTCTTAGTTTGAGTCTAACTGACAACATGGAAGACGACGAAGAATTCGAACACTCGCCAAGTGAGTTTTATTATCCAGACAAAGACTTCGATGAGACGAGCATCGAGGCAAACCGCATAAGCGAGAGCCAAGAGGAAATAGAAGGCTTTATTAAGAACCAGAAAAGTGCCAATACTACCAAGAAAACTACAACGGACATGAACACTCTCTCCCGCTACATGGAAACAATTGGCATGAGTGGAAAAAAGGTCGAAAGCTTACCTGCGCCCGAACTTGACCACCTCCTGTGCAAGTTCTTCATGAATATCCAGAAGAAAAATGGAGAAGAGTACGAACCAGACACCATATCTGGTTTTCAACGAAGTATCCAAAGATATTTAAGTGAGAAAGGTTCTTCAGTTAACATATTGAAGGACAAGGACTTTGCAAAGTCGAGGAAAGTTCTCTCTGCGAAACGCAAGTCGCTTGTTCATGAACACGGTAAAGGTAACAAACCGCAAGCTGCCACGGCACTCGAAGACGATGAAGAAGATGCTCTCTTTAAAAAAGGAGAATTTGGTGATCACAATCCAGTTTCGCTGCAGCGAACAGTTTGGTGGCTCTTGTCTCTTCACTTCGGTTTTCGGGCGAGAGACGAAAGCCGAAAGCTGCGCTGGGGAGATGTTCAGCTCCAAGAAGATAAAGATGGTGGAGAAATGCTTGTTTGGCTTGCAGAACGAGGCACGAAGACTCGTCATGGTCAAGAAAAAGGTCACCGAAGGGCTTTTCAACCAAAGGTTTACGCTACCAAGACAGAACGATGTCCAGTGAAGTTCTACAAAACGTTCAAAAGCCACAGACC
>NW_028145436.1:235000-250000 GCF_977016875.1 Pavona decussata | reverse complement strand
GATGGAGTCCAAATGGGCGGGGGGAGGGGGGGGGGGGGGGAACTGCGTTTTGCACTCGCCCAAGGTCAATAAATCAGTTTGGCCTTTACATCCACAAACTTATTGCCAAAACCTTGGATTAAGTATTTTTGGTTATCTCTGATTTTGTTTTCGTCTATACTTCACCATGAGGAAATCCAAATACAGCATTACAAAGGAACCTCCTTCTTCCTGCTTAAGGTCAGGAGCGGAGTCACAAGCTCATCACTGTGCGAAAGGACACAACGCAGGCTGTACTAACCCACGTGTAGCCATACCAACCCCCCGAAGGAAAACGTTTTTCTTCGGGGGGTGGGTACGGCTACACGTAGGCTAAGGCTGTACCTGTAGACACGAAGTATCTTTCATGTTTTCTTAGGCAATGGCAAAAAATACCCGAAAAAGCAACGAGATCGCTTATACTGCAAATTTCCTATTTACCTTGAACAGGGCAGGAAGGGCTAATTTGAAAAATGGTAGTAATTTGGAAGAAAGTTTATGAAACAGGGTAGACTTGCCAAATCTTTTCCATTTTAAGCATTTTCTGCTCAATTTTCCTCCCATTTTATTCTGCGCCCATGCTCATAAAGCATAATTTAAAGCAAGTCTGCTTTCACTAATAAACCGTACAACAAAAATCCAACTAAACCGTTGCATAATATGGTCTGTTTATTTTATACACAACTGTACAAAATGTCTATTGTAGATTCAACACAGATAGCAATACAGCATTCCCTCCCTCCGTAACATTTACAGCTTTGTGTGCTTACATAAAAACTCGCAAAGAATTGAAATATGTTTTGAGATGGAAACCAAAGAAATCCATAAAATCAATGACTACTTGTTCCTAGTGTATATAAGCCAGGCCAATTTACCAACTGGATTGATAACCATTTCTATTATGCAGCTGCCCTTAGAGGGACTACGAAACAAAATTTATTTTTGCCCAGTTATTAAGTATAACATTTGAAATGTAAGACTCCAAGGTTTCAGATTTCTAGAGTGAAACTTGACGATTTTACAAGTGCTGAAATTTGGACTATTTTGACCCAAAAAATAGTTGTTAAACATGTAATGTTGGGTACAATATGGCGGATAGAGCAAAAGAGAAGCATAGAGGCTAAACAAAACTAGAGAAGGCCAGACAAAACTATTGTCTCCAACCTTGAGTCACAAGAGGAAATTTCACAAAAACTCAACCCAATCTCTCTCTCACTTGTAAAATCGTCACTTTTCACCCTATTCAACTCAAAACTTGGAATCTTACATTTTGTGCATTATAATATTTTGTAACTGCGCAAAAATAAATTCTGCTTCATATGCACTTTAACAATAAATTATCGATGTTTTGGAGGTGGAAATGGGAACAAGCATTACCAAAAAGAACCATCCCAACCCTCTTCTACAAGATTTCACACATGGAAATAACTTGAGTGTCCACTTTTCAGTGAACACACCAAGCATAAAATGGTCCCTTGCTATTGAAAATTCATGCCTGATGAAAATTTATGGAACCTTTGTGTAGTTTTAGACCTAGGTGAAATGAGTTTTGGTTCATGTTACTGGTAACCACTACTATCCATACATTTCTCAAACGATAAGATTATTTCATTTAAAGTCAACTTTCCGTGATGTAAAAATAGGCACCTATTCAACCAGTTTAACCGCCTTAGCCACCAAAGAAATCAACATCTTTTAGGTTACAAAACTCAATGACATTATTCCAGAAAAAAAAAAAACATCTGGTTAACCGCCAAATTATCTTAAAGCAAATTGAAACTGAAAAAGAGCACAGGGAATTTTGGAATTGATCCTTGGGACTTAATAAAAAGGCTAAAACAGTAACCATGCAAGCAAATATCTGAGCTCTGGGAAAAGTAAGAGCAATGATGTTTCACGCACAAATCCACAGTACACAGTTCATGGATTGATGTGTTCTGAAATGTTCATGTAAGCACCAGGTATTATATGCCAACTTTTTCCTGGTGCTTAATTCTATCAAACGTCCACTTCAACAGATAAGACAGTTCATAAATAGAGGAGAATCTCTTCTGCTTGCAGTAATGCTATTTGAGACACCGTTCAAAGTAAACACTTCCTACATAGCCCCCTCTCATTGCCTCCTGAACATTCTGTTCAAACAGCCGCCTGTTGGATCTGAGAACCTCTGCAGCATCTGCAATGAAACAATAAAAAATAAAACAACAGTGAATTTTACGATAACTATCAAAATTCCTGCATGCTGATTGGCTCATAGCCATTGTCTATAAGAGTATTAACAACAGAAATGATGTCAGATGTACAGTAACGTGCCCGCTTTCTGAACAGAAAATATAGCCAAGTCTGCTTGCACTTTTTCCATGTTATTGTAAAAAACAAATCAACAGCCGTTTTCTGCGGTCTGTACTCTTATAGGCCATAAGACGATGCCATAAAATGTTCAAAACTTGGCAGTGGAACATTCCACTTGAGTTTTGAACATTTTATAATGTCATTTTATGGTCTACAAGAGTATTAATCATAGAAAACTGCAATCCATTTGTCAAATACATTAGCGTCCATGACATGGGAGCAACAAGCTCACAATATAAAATAAGCTGTAATTTGGAGTTAAGCCTTCTGAACACTCCTGTATTTACCTGCTGACTTACAAAGGGAGAGACCAAAATGCAGACCTTTAAAACCATGTTTACATCGCAAACCGCAGCCAGTCATGTGACTAGTGCTTGTCGTCACGTTCAAGGTTATTTTTTGTATGCTTTCAACAGCAGCAGGTAGGTTTTTGCAAAGTTATTTACCTCAGTGTTACATGGCCAAGAATTTCTATTATTCCATGCACGAATGTTGCAGATATATATACAAAACAACTGTTTATCATTCATTTCATGCAAACAAAAACATCAAAATGGCAATAATTTTACATTTTTTCCCACTGACCGAAACACCAACACTCAGAGCAAAAAGGACATTCATTATGGCAGCCCCTGCATTTGCTCTTGCTCTCTTCAATTTAAATGCATAAACTGTCACAACTTCTACTGCCAAACTTCAAACCTTAAACCGCAGTTTGTGGTTAGCTGTAAACTTGGTTCTCAAAGCCTCTAATAGCAGAGTGCCTCCCTGGCACCCTTACTATTAATTAACCCTTTAACCCCTAATATCAAAGAACAAATTCTCCTATGTTGTCCCCATACTTTTCTTTTAAAAGTACGGGGGAGAAGATATTAAAATATCAAGAAAATTCACCTTAGGTGATCAATGATATACTTAATGTCATGACCTCATAGGTTGAATAAGCATTAATATTACAGGGAAAATTTGATGCTGATCAATGTTAAGGCTTTACAAAGCAGGGTGCTTATTTCTAATGTACACAAAGCTGTTATTAAGGTTACTAGGTGAAGCCAGCTCCACCAGGAAAGTAGCCAGTTGTAAACAAAACAAAACCTCTAACTCTTGTTGTCTTTTTCGTCATTTTTAAAATCTGAGTGGCTGGCTATCTTCACTGCAGTAACCAGCCATGACAACCTCATTCACAGTGTCTCTTCTCTTGTCATTCCACATTATAGCTACAAGTGTATATAACTGCACTGTCATCTCTCTTCATCAGTCTAGCAGATTATTTTTGTTGCCCAGTATTTGATAAAGGATTTATAGAAACTAATTATGATGTTCTGTTGATTTGACAATGGTTAATAAAACTGAAGTAGAAACTGTGAAGGGACTGTCCACTTTGGGTGGGGAGGTGTCCATTTCATAACCTGAGGTAAAATGTTTTGCTAGGTTTATTTCCATTAATTTAAGAGAATTACAGTATAAGCTCAAGATAATAGAGAGAGTCTCTCATAACAGGAGCTATTTTCAGTGGTTCTCACTCACCACAACTTCAACTCCTTTTGTTAGTAACAGGGTATCTACAGGTAATAGCATAAGGCCACACAACATATTCAAGTTAACTATTTCTGCCAGGGGCACTATCCTCCCTGGTGGGAGGGGGGTACTCAGAGGATTTTTGGGCGGAGGTGTGTCACTGGGTCTCAGTGAAACCCTTGCCATATACCAGGCCATGTTCAGCCGCATTTTGCCACCCTATTCTGCACTAGACACCGTAATACTGTACCTACACTATCCTACACTTGCTATTTTCCAGAACTCTAGAGACCTGTTCCAGATTAAATGTTCCTTGATACGACCCTATTCTACACCCAAATTCCCTGATTTCTAAACCCTAACTTAGATATATAAAACTGTTTGCAAAACATACCCTTCACAGTGGCACATACCTATGTAGTATGCATATGGGAGTACCCCTACCCTCCAACCCCTGGACTAACCTCTTGCCAAAAACTGTTCAAAATCTTAATGAAATCCCTGGCTATACAACACCCACGTGTTTAATGCACTCCTAAACATCTCTAGTAGATTTAAATAATGAATTAACCAATTTATATTGTGCGTGTTCCATGTGAACATCTTGACATGTTCATTACCATCCAAAATTACTACTAAACTATGCTTTAAACTCTATCTGGAAGCTTTTAAAAGGATAAGTTTTAAGAGCAACTTTAAAGGCCTCCAGTAATGTATTCACTGCATGTTTACACAACCATTATCTTGTTTCTAGAGTAGATTGTTGTACTTAATTTGTGTAAGCCTAGGCCTGGTTCAAACGTCTCGCTATTGTGGTGCATGGTGCTTAATCAATTCATTCAAGTCTGCATGAATTGAGGTCAACGTTATAACGACGTTTGAACTGGGATTTAAATTTATAAGATGGACAGAACCTACAAACTAAATATCGAAGAGCCAAACATCAGCACGCCATGAGTAAAAAATGCAGTTTCATTTGCTTTGTCAAGCTTATATAATCTTAATCACATTAATTATAACTTTGTACATTTGGAACATGTACGCGGCTCTTAATCATTAAGTCGCAAAACTGACAACAAATACAAACCATTTTAACCGCTGCTATCACTAGATCAATCTAAAATTTACAGGAATCAACCGATCGAGACGAAACAAGTGCAATACTTAAGTAATACCGGTATTCGAATGATGAAATATGCACGAGAACACTAAATTCTCAATTTAGACCATAAAAACACTCGATTAAAGACTTAAAAAACATTAATACAGAACACTCACCAAAATCTGAGAGGAAAGGCGTTTATTTTGTGCTCCTTTAAACGTAGAGGAACGTACAGAACCGGCACAGGTACAAAGTAATTTTGCAACTCGCGACGCCATCTTGTTTTTGCAGGCAACAACGCGGGCTCCTGAATAGAATCAAATTTATAATAATGAGATTCAGTTGCGCAGTTTCTTCTTGGCTGCTTTGGTGGGTGGAGTGGAGGCCAGGCTCGAGAACCACTGATTTTTTAAAATTTGGGCTCCCGAAGAGATTTTGGACCCAGAAACCATTTACATTACTAAAAAATTCGATTTTAGATAATTTTGAAAGCAAAAACACGTTACTTTTTAACAAGATTAAGAAACACTGAGTTAGTTTGTAAGGAAAATAACTGGCAAACTGTAGAAAACGGATAAGAAAAGATCAATTTTTATTTCTGAGCAACTAAACTCTAAATATCACTGTTGAGTTTCCTTTAGGTGTTAGCCTTCGAAATAGCCAGGTAAGAGCCCTCGCTTTGTCGTCTATTTCACCGCCATTTTGTAAACAAATGTGAAAGGTTTTCCTCTTGAAAGAAATGTGATGGTATATTTCCAGCCTGGTGAATGAATGAGAATGATGTTTATTCATGAAAGTGACGCAGGCATACTCGGAAAAAAGAAATCCGAGTGCTCCTATCAGGGGTCGAACCTAAGACCTTCCGATTACTAGTTCGGATGCTCTACCACTGAGCTACAGGAGACTCGTGGGAGCTAAGGCCATTAAACTAGGTTCATGGGACAAACATCCTGCATACTGCTAGGATTTGAATGTCGAACGTGTGGTATATGAAAGAAATGTGATGGTATATTTCCAGCCTGGTGAATGAATGAGAATGATGTTTATTCATGAAAGTGACGCAGGCATACTCGGAAAAAAGAAATCCGAGTGCTCCTATCAGGAGTCGAACCTAAGACCTTCCGATTACTAGTTCGGATGCTCTACCACTGAGCTACAGGAGACTCGTGGGAGCTAAGGCCATTAAACTAGGTTCATGGGACAAACATCCTGCATACTGCTAGGATTTGAATGTCGAACGTGTGGTATATGAAAGAAATGTGATGGTATATTTCCAGCCTGGTGAATGAATGAGAATGATGTTTATTCATGAAAGTGACGCAGGCATACTCGGAAAAAAGAAATCCGAGTGCTCCTATCAGGAGTCGAACCTAAGACCTTCCGATTACTAGTTCGGATGCTCTACCACTGAGCTACAGGAGACTCGTGGGAGCTAAGGCCATTAAACTAGGTTCATGGGACAAACATCCTGCATACTGCTAGGATTTGAATGTCGAACGTGTGGTATATGAAAGAAATGTGATGGTATATTTCCAGCCTGGTGAATGAATGAGAATGATGTTTATTCATGAAAGTGACGCAGGCATACTCGGAAAAAAGAAATCCGAGTGCTCCTATCAGGAGTCGAACCTAAGACCTTCCGATTACTAGTTCGGATGCTCTACCACTGAGCTACAGGAGACTCGTGGGAGCTAAGGCCATTAAACTAGGTTCATGGTTCGCAAAGTCACATGACATGACGTCACATCTGAAATGATTCTATTGCCTTTCTTAAAAGTAGCACTGTTGCTGTTTATGTTGTTGTTCAGTTTTTGCTAACTAGTTATGTATGAATGAACCCCTTTTCAACGCGTTATACTGTATATTTATTATTCAAGGGTACAAGACCTCTCCTCTAATTTTAATGCGTGCACAAATAATTCTATAAATATTACTAAAACACCAAACTCTTCTTATCACGAAATATAAATACGTCAAACAGTTTGACATTGAAGTTATTTCCGGATAATAACGTGCATTTCAGATACACTGGCTGCAAAAGAAAACCACACTTTGCGCGTACAATATAAAGGTCAATGTTGAGGAAAAGGTTGTTGTTGTACACTCAACCCCTTAGTTTACACACTTGTACACTCAACCCTTTAGTCTAAACACTTGTACACTCAACCCGCTAGTCTACACACTTGTAAACTCAACCCCCTAATCTACACACTTGGTACACCCAACCCCCTAGTCTACACACTTGGTACACCCAACCCCCTAGTCTACACACTTGGTACACTCAACCCCCTAGTCTACACACTTGGTACACCCAACCCCGTAGTCTACACACTTTATACACCCAAACACCTTGTCTACACACTTGGTACACTCACCCCGCTAGTCTACACACTTAGTAAACTCACCCCCTAGTCTACACACTTGGTACACTTACCCCCTAGTCTACACACTTGGTTTACTCAATACCCTAGTCAACACACACATACTCACCTTTGGCAACTTGTGAGGTCTGTGTTTCCATACACCTCTTATGAGGACCCCCCTTTCTATTGGAGGTATGAAAAAAAAAATATGGATGTTTGGTAGCTTATTTGCCCATCTCTTTAAACACTTGATTAGACTTTCAGAAATTTCAATTTTTTTTGTGGGGTCTTAGTTATGAGGACCTGCCCAATACTCAACTTTGAATACTTATGGGTACTACTTGCCATACAATTCTTATGGGGACATACTCACCTAACTTGTGAGGTCTGTGTTTCCATAGTGATACCCTACTTGCGAGGACCACCTCTTCTGATGCAGAAGAAGAAGAAGAAGAAGAAGAAGAAGGCTGTTTGGTTGCTTGTTTGTTATAAGTCAAGACATTTGCTTCCTGGGGTTTCATCAACTCCCCTCTGACTACTTAACGGGAATTTTAATTCTTGCTAAACTTATGGGGACATGATAGTACACGACTACTTATGGGGACTACTTGCCGAACTTATGGGGACATGATACTTACACAACTACTTATGGGGACTACTTGCCAAACTTATGGGGACATGATACTTACACAACTACTTATGGGGACTACTTGCCAAACTTATGGGGACATGATACTTACACGACTACTTATGGAGACTACTTGCCAAACTTATAAGAGGACGTGCCAATAAACAACTACTTCTACTAATGGGATTATTTGCCATAGCTGAGCTATTGATTTTCTTCATTGAAGGGCACGTGTTTGCATGGAAACCAACCTATATTGTCTCTTTGTGTCTGTTTGAAAGGCCAATAAGGTTGAAGATGATACCAAGGTTCTGATATTATGCAATTGTATAATTTTTCACTCTATTTCAGCCACATCCCATCTCATAATCACAAGAAATCTGATTATCTGAACAAAATAACAAAAAAATGCTACATTTAGTTTGCATTGGAAACATCGACACTTGATTTTGAACACATGAGGAGCACAATAATAATAGACTGTTGGGTCAAAGGGGGGAGGAAGATGCATTACAAATATAGGGACCATGGAATAAACTAATATTGGAAAGAGTGATATACTTACTGACAATAATAATAATAATAATGATGATGATGATGATGATCATGATTACCTATCACTGGATGAGGCTGAGTATGACCCGAAGAATTATAAAGATTGAGGAGTTTTCCAGTACAAATCCTTCTAATCTTACTTTTGAGATATGTGGATAAAAATTTACGGGTAATTAACCTACTTTAAATATGCTCTCTCAGTTCCTAAGACCTTGTAACAAAACTTTCCAAAGGAGAACTGTTTTTGATCGGAAAGTTGATCATGTGACCAGCTACTGCAAAAGGCCTATTAGTGACAATTTATACTTTCTTATAGCTGCCTTAGCACATTCCTTCACTTCAAATCGATTGTCCGCCCAGCCCTAGCTTCGCGAGGTTTTGAGAGTCACGTATTTGTAGTATATTTTAAACTTTAAAAAGATTAGGTTTTAAGATTCTTGGAAAAAGGAAAACTGTAATACATTTGGTTGAAACACCAATTTGTTTATGAGAGAATTTCTAAAGACTTTATATCTGAACAAAAAAAGCAATGAGATAGGATTCCCTTTCCTACAGTGTGCACGGCCGGTGAGACCAGTTCCTAGACGCTGCCTTCCTTTGAGACCATCATAGGTAATCCAATGTGGATCATCAGAGGCGCGCAGCCTGTCATGGGAGAATTTTGGGGGGCTTTGGTAGAATCTAATATGGCGGCCAAGCTCTTTCTGGAAAATCCTCCTTCTGATCAAATAAGCCAGTTTTTCGAGGAGTACATGTCTTGTACAGAAAACGGCACGGAGTTGAGGGATATTTCATGCTTTTTTGCTGAGTTCGAAGCAGCAGTAGGAGTCATCGAAGAGAAATACAACGTTTAGTGGTCGAAATCCAGACTTGCAAAAGTTGATTCCCATCCAAGGAATGGTCAAAAAGGACACTGAAAAAGCTTCACGAAAACGTAATTAGAAGACTGCGCTCAAAACCAACTTTAGCGACACCATGGAGAGGAGATTTCACTATGAACATTTCCTGAGAAGTTTTTGATTTGATTTACCATAAAATTGTTAAGTCCAACATTATTAAACAACTTTGGCCATCAGTCAAGAGAGAAAACCAGCCTGTACTGACATTGGAATCACGGACAGGAAAAAGGCAGTATTTTGTTTTTAACAAAATGAATCAAGGTGGTATTCTTATTAGCCGTAATCACCTCTTAAAGAAGTGTTTGGGAAACTGTGCTGGCGGTGTTCATGCAGTTGAGAGATGTGAAGTGGTTGTTTGCAGGGAAAAACCTATGAGATTTAAATATCATCACAGCACAGAAGTTTTGTCTTTCATTATGGTAATTGGAATTCGGCGTTCCACAACACTTATTAATGGGTACAATACAAGCAATTATGACTTGCTACCAAAATCAGTTATCTGCATGGAGCATTTGCTTTATAGCCTGTGAACAGGCTCCCAAGTGGGGTATAGGGTGAAAAGAAAAATCGGCGAGCCGGGCGGGCGGAGCACGGTATGGGGCGAGGAAGAGCTCGATTTTCATCTTTGCCATAGACCCCACTTGGGAGCCTGTTCACAGGTTATTGCTTTAGAATCCAGGAATTATTTCTTAGTGCTGAGGAACATCCCTGCAGTTCCAATATCCATAATGAAATGGTGAAGTAACTGAAGAACTGAAAGTGGCACTATCTTAAACCATACAACTTCTTTTTATGTTTTGCACAGTTCAATAACCTGATCGTCACCCTTTTTTCAGGGAACTGTATTAAAAATAAACATAACATATCAATGCCTGGGGATGGTCTTGTTACTTATCTCATGACAGAGGCAGCTATTCTTTGACCTCCATCTCTTTCTCCTTCCCATTGGGTTTCATTGCAGATTTTGCATTTTAAAAGTTAGGTTTTCTCAGAGTAGGTCATGTTTAGTTTACAGGGTGCCATAACACCCTGGGGCCAACTCACCACTAAAAGCTGAAAGATTCGAGGTTGTGGTAATAGAATTCAGCCCAATGAGATTTAAATATCTTAAGAACTGAAAAATCTGTCTGTGAGTTTTCACAGCTACTGGAATTGACTGAAATTGACTGAAATTGTACTGTTTCATTCAATGGGGGATCAGATTGCAACAATACGCTGTCTCAGTACACTCAGTCTTGATTATTACAGTTTTTTCATGGTCATACCGTTGAGCTTTTGATGTGCAGGAGTATGTAGGAAGAAGTCGTCTGTCATTGTGGTTCCAGTTGCTATTACAATTTAATTAATTGTGAATGTTCCACTGCAGGAGACTAACATTATTGTCTAATATAAATACATTGTATGAACAGACTTTATGTTCCAACATCCACAACATATGTTCCCCTGTTAAGAAAAGTTTATTTACAGTGGACGACTCTACACTTAGACAACAGAAGATCCATAACCAGGATTAACAGTAAAAAAAAGTGAATGTCCTCTGGTGAAAACATTTGTACAAAAAAACTAAGCTTTGAACAACTTGAAACTTTTCTGCCCCATTGTCCAATGGGCCCAAATTGTTAAATTCTGGTTTAAAAAAATTCAAAAATGTAAGTTTAGAGAAAAATTTAGTCTTGTTGCCCACTCCAATATTAAAGGGGTAGGATACATGAGCAGTCATGACACCTGCATGTTGTAGTTTAAATCTGTCATGATCAGATTTTTGTATTTCCAATTTTATGCTGGGAGGTTTCAATTTCAGAGATGCAATTATGACCAGGCTGATTACCGAAGTTTGTGCCGTGTTGCGTAAAACTATGGGCACTCCCTTCTAATATCACAGCAAGCTGGCAAAATGCACTGCTTCCATTGTTTTTAAAACCACACCCATTTTAAATTCTTGTGCAAAAAATACAAAATGTATGTTTAGAGAAAAAAGTCTTGTTGCCAACTACAACATTAAGGGGGTAGGATAGGTGAGCAGTCATGACACCTGCATGTTGTAGTTTAAATCTGTCATGATCAGATTTTTGTATTTCCAATTTTATGCTGGGAGGTTTCAATTTCAGAAATGCAATTATGACCAGGCTGATTATTGAAGTTTGTGCCGTGTTGCGTAAAACTATGGGCACTCCCTTCCAACATCACAGCAAGCTGGCAAAATGAACCACTTCCATACCCATTTTTAACTCGTAAATGCGAGCATGCACAATGAACGAGTGATAGCAATGGTGGGTTTTTCACTAGGTTGGTTGGCTGATTCGGCTGTTGACTTTCAAGCATGTGCAGTGAAAGTGCGGTGTCTTGAATTCAATCAGTGAAGTGTCGGCATGAACTTTGAATAAAAAAAGAAGTGAAAATTTGTTTCACAGCGCATCAAAATAATCTTATTCAATCTGTAGATAAAAATTTGACAATTATTTTAATGCAAGAATGGAGATTTTTCATTTAATATGAGCAAAGTTATAAGTTTTTCCACAAAGTGCGGCGTCTTAAATTGAATGAGTGAAGTGTCTGCATGAACTTTGAATAAAAAACACCCGAAAATTTGTTCCAAGGCGCATCAGAATAACCTTATACAATATGTAGGGAATAAGTTTAGAATCATTTTTATAGTACACATATAGTTATTTCTCGTTACATGATCAGGCAAAGATATGACTTCTTTTAGCTTTCAAGGTAGTGTATGTAGCCATCTTAATTTCAATTAAAATACTGATGCGTCATCTGCATTCACGAGTTGGCTCACAGGAGACTTTGATTTAAAGATAAATTATTTCAAATGTTGTTAACACTTCGATAATCTGATCAATTTACATGATTTTGAGGACACCACAGTGGTTTTCTATGGATATTTTAAAACCAAAACCAGTCTTTAACATGTTTATTAAACCTGCTGTTACAATTACACTGTAATGGTATGTCTAGAGTTAAACAACTGGAAATGTTTAATAGTTGGTGTTGTGGAATACCAAATTGGCATAAGCTTCAGCAGAACAAAATTACACCGATTGCTAATCATGTAGCAACTTTATTTTGAAACGCGAACTAGAAGCAACTGTAATACATGTAGCTTGTTTAGCAGACAGAGATACACAGAAGGTTTTGTTTTCTGGATTTGTCCTACCACCGAGCAGCAATTCTTAGTGATTTTTGTCAAGCAGCTGCAATACCGATTTGATAAATTTTGGAAGCTGCAAATGCAAATTTTCTGTAAAATCATATACCGGCCGCCTTGAATGAACTTCTACATGGTTCATAAAGAGAGAGCTCACGCTTCAGTGAAAGCTACCAATTGTAACCTTAAGTATCATTATTGGCTAATGCTTGTTTTCTGAAGGCTGCACTGGTCGCTTAGGAGAAAAGGGCCAGTTGGTTATTCAAAAAAGTGGTGCCATCGCTTAGGGTAGATGTCACTTAAAGGATCTTTTTAACACAGGGCTTATAATATGTCACAGATTTCACAATGATGGTCACTTTTAGGAGTGATCACAAACAGTGCTTTGTGTAGTTCTGTATTGGCAAAGTCATGCTGCTCACATACATAATAATTTTTAGGTCAACTTACTCTAAGAGCTCTGAACTCCACAGTCTTGATATGGAATCACATCCTCAACATGAATACTGTTATTTGGATCCTTGGAACAAACTTTCTTTTTGGCAAGCAGTTGAGGCTCTAAAAAGAGATAGAGAATCACACCGGAAATTAACTTACCCTATAAATCCCCCTACTGGATGGGGAATTGCAGAAAAACAACTCATGCTTATATGCATCTCATGAATAAACAAGAAAATAACAGTAGAGCATATCTTGTTATGTTCTTTTTACATGTAAGCACAGAATCAATTTTCCACAATCCCACACCTCCTTCTCTTAGGGACTTGACCAATTACAAAAGAAGAAAAAAAGAAACCTTACTAGAGACCCAATAAATTTTTAGTAACGATTAGGCTTACAAGTTAGGTGACATAACTTATTCAACACATTCCACCATTAGCCATTAGCAATGTAAGTAAGCAAACCACTGCCATAACTTACACTCTTTATTCTTCAAACCTTATTAACATTATAATAACTTCCACTTGGCATCACTTGGCATGCATTTAAAAACCATCCCACCGGAATTCTTCATATATTGACAACTTACAGTGTAGGTCCAGTAGTTAGAAGTTACATTGTCTAATTCCAGACATGTAAAATCAGCTAGATCAAGAGGATTGTCACCTCCAAACAACTTATTAAATATTCTTTTATTATATTATATAACTACTGCTGGGAGACTGGGGGTAAAATAAAACTGTGCTCTGCATGCATGTCTAATTTGGAGACTCAGGACCCCATACCAAAGAAAAACATTTTAGATGTGCTGATGTGCTCATTTCCCTACCATGTGATGTCACAAAAACCAGAGACATAATTGAACCTTTTAAGTGGTGGATATGTGATATTAAAACTGGCATGCACATTTTTAAAAGTGCACTTGAATTCTAATTTAAGCATGCCTTTATAATCCATACCTATTGAGCACGCACCTTTTCCAGGGATGGAACAGCTTAGAAGAGCAGGATAAGTGGAACTTGCAGAATAATAATTTATCTCAGACTGAGAACCTTCACTTTCATACCCACACTGGCACTATCAGAAACAAGATCCTATCAAAAACCAATTAAAACAAACATTGTCAACATACATGGCACTGTAAAGATGGTGGGTTTGATGGTTGGGCTTGATAGAGTTTCTGCCTCTCTCATTCAGTACTTCTCTTGAACATTTCGCCTTCAGTCAGCTTCAAAAGGCTAAGCACAAGATTTTAAAGAGATCTACATGTATACAGTATTTGATACATATTACAATGCATCAACAATCTCAGGGACAATCTGGCTTTTTAATACCAATTCACTAAACCACTTAAATCTGAAAATGTTACAAAATGACAGTACACACTGCCCTTACCAGATCATTAAAAAAGCCATGCATTTTCCTTTCCTTGAATTTGACTCCTAAACTTTGTTCCTGAAGAAAGATATGGTAATTAATATAAGTGTAATTCCTTTTTGTTTCATGTCATTTGATGTTTGTTTGTTTGTTTGTTGTCGTTTGTTTCATTTAATGTCGCACCTGAGGATTGCTGAGACACAGTCAAGGTCTTTTTCCATATCAAATCAACCGTGATCATTTGGATTGTTTTCTTTTATTCAATCCCTTCAAAGTTAGAGTTTTTTTTTTGAGGTTCTACCACAGTACGTACCATCAAATGCTGCTCTTTGCAACTGGATTCCAGGGATTTTAACCTGAAATATGCATACTGGCAGCTGCATGCGATGCATTTGGCGTTGTTACTAAAACAAGGAATGACCTAAAATGATCTAAAATAAGTCCAAAATGTCTTAAAATGATCTGAATGAAATGAAACCAAGATAAAATGAATAAAATTACAGAATTACAGAACTGAGTGCTTACCAAACTAAAGGCTGATATCAGGAAGCTGCTGTGAACTGCCGGAAAGACCGAAGAAGACTTGAAAA
>NW_028145436.1:185000-230000 GCF_977016875.1 Pavona decussata | reverse complement strand
TACCAAATTCAAACAGGCAGCGGCTTATCGCAAAACAATAGAAAACATTCGCTGACCGGAAATGCATGTACAATTAGCAGATATGGTGATTAGTTTGTTAACTTTGTGCATAGGGCGCAGAAAGGCAGAGGAGTCACATCTGACAAGATTCAGACCAATGATTTCTTCACCGTGCAACTGCGGTGAAATTCGCGCAAGTCGATCGGAGGGGGACATTGGGGTTTGCGGTATTGCGGTAAGTCGAACGTGTGGTAAATAAAATAAAATAAATGAAAAATAAAAACAAAACAAATCTCCTGTACGTTAGTGGTAGAGCATCCGAACTAGTAATTGAAAGGCCTTGGGTTTGACTCCTGATAGGAGCACTCGAATTTCTTTTTTTTTTTTGCGAGTACATGTATGTCTGTGTCACTTTCTAGAATAATTCATCATTAATAATAATAATAATAATAATAATAATAATAATAATAATAACAGTAATAATAATAATAATAATAATAATAATAATAATAATAATATCCACTTCCTTATTACAAAACTATTTTACAAGGCTACAAAGTTAAAAGATTAAAACCAAACCAAAAAGGAAGTGAAGCAAAACTATTATACAATAAAACGGGTTTCAAAGACATTTTCATCGTCCTCAACCTTAAAGACAAAAACATTCACAGATCACATGTGGTCTAAAAAGAGGACTGTTCTTGCAATGTTGATTACATCGGGGAAACCAGGAGAAATGTGGAGATACGAATCGATGAATATTCAAACCCCTCTAGGTCTAATGACTTTGAACCTGCCTATCACCTATAGTCCGGGGGATAAGCGACAAAAAAATCACAGAATTGTTCAAACAGTGATACAATTTATTTACAATTTTTATTAACCTCTTACTGGGAGTTACAAGATACAAATTATTGTACAATAAAATATACTGATATGACAACGTGAGTTTTCGTTTTTTTTTTTTTTGTTTTTTTTTTTTGTTTTTTTTTTCAGTGTGCTATTTCCAGTCGTCTTCATTATCTAACGCACTAAAATCAAGGATATAATCACGCAACAGATCCACTGCTTCAAGGTCGTTTGGCTTTCAATCATTCATTGGGACGAACGCACTCGTAGATTGACTTGTCTTGCACAACAACAACCACTCACTCTTCCCTGCGGACAAATGAAAGCCAACGCCGAAAAGCAAATGACGAGTTGCCCAAATACAGAATGCCGCGAAAAGTGGCATGTGGCGCCAAGTCTTTTTTTGGCGCCAAAATTTCTCGATCTATTCACCTCTGTAGATTGTAATATTTTACACACATTTTTATCGGCTAAATATCGCTGATAAATCGCCTTTTAGAATAAAAAAAAAAACCCGCTCCCTTCATACACACAGAAAAGAGCCGAGACATTTATATACGCCAGCACTCAGATATTTTTCTTAAAGATTAAAAAAAATTCAAACCGCTGATGATGAAATATGAACACACATTTGAGCATTGCGGGTCACTTAATTTTTAGATGGAAGATTGTTCTGGCCTAAATGCTCCAATAGAAACCAATGGTATTCTACGTAGAAATACAAAATAATTGGTCTTTTCGACAAGGAGTTGCATATACCCTGAGTAAAAATTATGTTTTCTTATAAACTATTGAATAAAGCTAAAAACCTATTTCTAACAAAATTAAATTACACCGAAAAAAAAAACAAACAAACATTGAATTTACTTGAAACAGTGACAAACACGAATGCAAAAACATCAAAAAAAAAAAAAAAAAAAAAAAAACAAAGCGATAATATCGTAAAGCAAAGCCAAAAATTGGACAACCTTGAATAACGTTCCTAACGAAAATGCAATGCAAGTAACTTGATTACATCACCATAATTACATTTAACACAACTAAGCATTGTTTGAGTTTATCGCTGACCTAGCCAAAAATATAACTTCACAATTCTATTTTACAGCTTTGTTCGCTTAATATTCCAATTCAATCTAAAAAAACGAAACCCATCCATTCTTAAGTACGACACGAAAAATTGTCAAGTGGTCAAATCACAACAATTTTATCACGATATATATAAAACCACGTTAGTCACGGGATTGCTAATAATTCTTGAAAGAACAAAGGAATGCCTTAAGTCAGTTAAGAGTCATAAATATTTCGCCTACAAAATTGAATACTACTGCTGGTCTCCTTTGCGAGGTTCTTTCCTTTGTCACGAAACGCTTCTGAAGCATTGCGTGACAAACAAATGAAGAACTAAGCACGAAGACGCCATACTACTGTTACACTGTGTTACAGTGACTAAACCACAAATTCGATTGGAGGCCAGTAAATTCTTCAACGACAAAACGTTTGAAAAACTTTCGTCAAAAATTTATATCTTAACTTATTCAACACTATAGCAAATATGCTTTCACTGTATACGACTTCGAACAACAAATTCCTACTTTTGCACTTGCGAGGCTTTCAAGGAGAAAAACTCACATCACAAAAATAAAAAATGACAAATGATTTCCATTTTCACTGACTTTTTTCCCCCGAATTTGTAAAACTCTATTAAGAGAATCCACAAATGGCTAACATTTAAACAGCCAATAGCCAAAAAACTTGTCAAATTGATTCACATCAAACATAATTTTTTAGAAATTAAGACTCGATGGAGCGTCATGTAACGTTTTGTTTTTTGTTCTAATGCTTGTCACTCCATTTAATATTGATCACGTGCACACCTGATGACCTAGCCGTGTCACATCTTAAACATGAACTCAACACAAAGCATGTTTCCCTTGACGTGAGAAGCCAAAAGGCTGATTTTTTTTTTTTTTTTTTTTTTTTATCGCAGCCTACAAAGAGAAAAAAAAATCTCACACGATCCTTCTCAAAAGATTAAATTTAGACCTAAGCGTTCATTTTCCTGAAAAACCTGAACGGATTTTTCATTGAAAGCCTAAACCACTGGCCGACACTGAAAATGAAATTTTTAAAAAAATTGCAACACGAAAGTCAAACACATCCAGTCAGACTGGCCCTAATCAAACACACGGTAAAAAAAAAGAAAAAAAAAAAAGCGATAAAACGCCTAAAACAAAAAACCCCGTACTTAACCACTCGGTTGGATTTCCTGATCTAGCCTATGGGACACAAAAACACGCTTTGACCAATAATCAGTTACACAAAAGACTGCTTAATGAACAGTGGTGCCGTCACTTTACTCCTGCACCCGGATGTCCCCATTGCCTGATGTCATCTTTGATGCATCGATGACCTCATCATTATTAGCCAATGGGGACGCACAAGACCCACGGAAGCTGCTTAGCCCGCTGAATGCATCGAGCTCTCCAGAGATGTCACTTCCGGCCTGGCTACTGAAGCCCCCCAGCCTCATGGGGGCCCCCGGTAGATCACACTGGGGTATGGCTTCATAATGCACCTGGGGTCAGGAAACAAACCCGGCAGCCTGGCGCGCGGCCTTGAGGTCATTGTAGGCCAGTTCCTCGGCAAGTTTGCGATCATCTCTTTCCTGTTTTTCCCTATCCTGCTGCTGCAGGAGGCTTCTACGCTCCTGAAGCAGCCGCCTGTGTTCCTCCTTCGTTTTCTTCTTTTTCTCAGCTTGGCTCTCGAGGCTGTCAATAGTAAGGCCGTGATGGGAGGCGTCCTGTAAGAAATGGATCGCATGAGTATCGAGTATAAAGGATAGAGTCGAGAATCGCATACGAATGCAGGATCGAGTCGCGAATCAAGACTCGAAGCAGACAGTCAACTGTCAAACCGAACTGAAAATCGTCAAAACCAACGCGGGCAGTGAGATCAAAAACTAACATTGATGTTTATCAACCTGTACACGGTGGTTCTAACTTTTGAGTTTTTGGATGAGTCCCTGAAGTGTGACCACTGTGACTGAGATGAAAGCTACTGAGCAGGACTGTCCTGAGACCCTTTTCATTATGCTGTACACAATGCTTCTAACTTTGGATCCCCTGGAGGAAGCCCTTATGATCATGACTATTCATTTGAATCAAGCAGTACTAAAGTGTATTAATAGTTGTTCAGATAGGGATGAAGACATAGCAGACTAGAAACACCACTCTGACATTTTAAATTGATGTTTTCACCACCGGAAAATGAAGCATAAAACAAGCAGTTTTTGAGCATGTAGCAGTCAACCATCTTACCTGTGCCAACCAGCTCTGCTCATTCCCTTGGTCTCCAGTCTCACGCATCTGTAACAGCTCACTACCAAGTATTGCATCTGGGGGGCTTCCACGCTCCAACTCCTGAAGAGTCTGAGCATACTGCTCATTTTTATTTATTTGGCCTTCTTTCCTAACAAATATAAACAAGCACTTAGCACCTTTTGCAGGTAACATAAAGGGGGGACATGGATGGCCCAATGGTGAGAACACTCGCCTTCCACCAGTGTGGCTCGGGTTTGATTCCCAGAGTTGACACCATATGTGGGTTGAGTTTGTTGCTAGTTGTTTCCCTTGCTCCTAGGGTTTTCCGCCCTTCATAAAGACCAACGTTTTCAGATTCCAATTAGATCAGGAAACAATGGACAGAATAGCCACTCTCAGCATTTCCCCTGAAATTCCCATTTGTTTAATTATTCATTCATTCATTCATTCATTTATCCCATCCTATATGAGCTACCGCAGTTAACTTGAAGAGGGTAACTTGTGCTGTTGTAAAGTTATTGCTATTGAGCACTTTGTGTTATATGCTTCAAGGTAGTTTCTGTGGACAAAACTATAAAGTGCTGAGCAGTACTAACTAGCATGAAATGTTCGATTTGTGATATTCAGCAAATTCACCCAAATTGAAGGATTTTACAAACAACCTCAATGAGAGAAAAAGGCCTAAGCACTTCTGTTCTATACATGTACAAGCTAATGTGAACATGTACATCTTCAAATCAAATTAACCTTAAAATGTGTATTGCACACTGCAGAAGAAATGCTGACCCCACTGCTTGCACTGGACAGTGTGGTGTCCTTCCTGCTGGGCATACCAGACTCAAGGGGATCCCAGTCAGCAGGGTCACAGCTCCGAGGAGATGATGAATCAGTCTGCTAAGGAAATACCACATTGTATAATAATCATTATTAAAAACTGGATCATTGGATGATGTAATTACAGGGTTTTAATTGGCTTAGTGTCAAAAGGGATATCAACCATCAATATTACCATTCCACGTTCAATAAATAAGCAGACAAAACAAAAACACGACCACATTGTTTGGCATGATGGGGGACGCATCCCCTGCGGTTGGCATGACAAACAACTTATAGGGTTAACCCTTTCCTGCCGGTAACCCACTAGCCTTTCCCGCCCGAGGGAAATGTCAAATTTTTCTAAATTGCTAACTATGAACTGGGAGACCACATGTCATATACCATTTAAAAGGTATTTTCTGGGGTGTGCTATAAATCACACCAACAGAGATGGAGGAGGTCACATATTAGAGTGAGAAAACTCAAAAACGAAAGAAGAAAAACATTGAAAATTTCCCTATTCGTTGTATATACTGGGTATCCCCCTAAACTATAGCTTAATGTACAGCTCTCAGTGCATTGCTTGTTGTCAGATATCAGCTGGACCCTTAACGTACAAAGGAAAAGAAAATCCAAAAGTTTGAAGGGTGGTAAATAAAGTCTCATATTGGAGGGGGGCATGATTTTATGCCTTCAATTTGTAGATCTTTCCAAGATCTTTTGGTTGTGCAAATTTCACACAAATTGACCAAATACTGTGCTCATTATTGCGTCTTGTGCCATATGGCACTTTTGGGCGGGAGAGGGTTAAAGAAAAAAATAGTACCCCCTGGTATCTATGATGTGGTTTACAACTTCTACAATTTTTCAAATGTTTCAATTTGATGCACTTACAGACTCTGACAATATCTCCTGGACAGAACTTTCTATGCATTAAAAACTGCAAATTAAGCTACAATTTGGGGGTAGATCTATCCCATGAAACGATCAGTGAAATTTTGTAATTTTTCATTTTGACGTTTGGAACTACATGTATTTCTGTCAAAGACCTGACTTCCTTCAGTTATCTTGACATGAGAAACAAATTTCACTCATGAGGACCTTTTAAATGGTACATCACACATACAAAATGGCAAAGAAAACAGTTCTACATGTACTGTAAGACTGAAATGGGTTAAAGACCCTTGTTGGTGCTTACACCAAGATTTGAAACCACCAACTCCAGTTCTACATGTACCGGTACGTGAGAATCCAACCCATTCATTTAGTTAGTGAATCCTTTGTAGGGCAAAATCTTTTCACAAGCGCAGAATAATTGAAGGCTTAATGATCCAACAAATTGGAGCCCCAGTGTGAACAAACAAGTCCATTCTTACGATAGCTAAACTGTTCCCATCAGGAATCACCTGAAGCACATACTGTAAAATGTGCATGTAGCGGACAGTCTTTTTACCCTGAAGATAGCTTGATCAATCGAAAATGTTTGGTTTTAATTCTTTTTCTTTTTAGCAGTGTAAAATAGTGCTGTTAAAATAATAATAATAATAATAATAATAATAATAATAATAATAATAATAATAACAACAACAACAACAACAACAACAGTAATAAACTGTATTAATTACCCTCAGCAGTGATTATAGCAATCATCGCACCCAGAGTCCTCAGGCTCTTTGGCAAGCGGTTAGTCACCAGGAGAGACTCTGGGGACATCGAATTTTATTACCGCAGGATTTCTGCGGTAAAACAATGGAAACCATTAAGGAAAAAAGACAATCAAAAAATTTTAATTTTTTTGATGTCCCCAGAGTCTCTCCTGGTGCCCACCTGCTGACCAAAAAGCCTGAGGACTCTGGGTAGCAGATTGTGATTATAGCACAAGTGCTCCAGTGAGGCTGAGCATTAAACGTTCACAAAGAAATAATGATCTAAATTTAATTGAACAATAACATGATCAACAAATCCCAACTGGAAGGAGGCAGGTCCATCAGCTGGTTATTTACAAGCCTGGCAAATGAGTTAAACTTGGAGCTACTGAGGAACAACTCCAGCTAACATCCAGAGCAGGACTTTAAACCAGGGACCTCTGGATTTCAATTTTTCCAAAATTCAGTTTCTGGTCTTAGAAGACTTCAGATCAGCAGATGCTCAGCCTTGAACCACTGACCAACACACTAAACACTATGGCCCTACACCTCTAAAATGAAATACAGCCATTCACATCACTCATCAATCACTTTTACCAATAACTTACCTTCAACTCAAACTCTTCTGAGATGCCAAGATTGAATTTCTTGTTTATTGGACATTCTACATCCAAAGGGAAATTTTTGGGTTCCACACAGACATTACCCACAAACTGGTCGGCTTCACTGCCCAAGTGTTCCAAATGGAACTCAATCCCAAACCAAAAACCATGCAAGAGATTTTGAATGATGGTATAGTCAACCTCCTGTTGATAGAAATGTAGGAAAAATAGTAACTAATTTTGAAAATCAGTCAAAATCTACCTATCACCAGCTGTTATTTGTTAATAAACATCATTGTTGTTGTTTCCCACAAGAGTCTTGGTTGCAGAAACCAACCGTCAGTGGGCTGCTGTGGCTTATATGCTTCAGAGTAGAGTGAAAGGGCAAAAGCAAGCTGAATTTTTTTCTTCAAGTAATTTTCTACATTTTCTGTTGCTGAGTATTTGACCACGGTGACCATCAGGCAAAGATTGTTTCATTCCTGGCCAACACCCTCAGGTGCAACATAACTCTAAAGAGTATGACTGTGTGATGCAATATTTTGACTGTACACCCTGCAGCAAATTTACATTAGTTTACAATTACATTCAGTTTTGTCCGTCAGGTCATTAGACATCACACCAACGTTAGAAATGATACAAAAAGCTAAAAATAATAACAATATAAGTTAGTACATGTGATTACATACACAATTCTATTTAACTCACTTGGTAATTTTCAGTCGTAAGTTTAAAATGTTCAGGGCATTGATGTTTCAGTGAGATGGCAATGTCTGAGGAGATACTGAATGGGAAAGTCTGTAACAAGTCAGGGCTGGAGACTAACGGTAGCCAACTAGCCACAGGCTAGTTGAAATGCAGTTTTGGCTAGTTGGTTTTGGGCTTTCACTAGCCATTTTTTGGCTAGTGAAAATTTCAGGCATTTTTATAGTGGAAAGAAACCGCAAATTGAAATCGACTCTGAGAGAACAGAGCTAACAAGTACTCTGTTGACAAATATGAAAGAATGTGGAAATACTGAAATACCAAAAAGCGAACGAACGGTAACTTTTTTTCAGGCCTTTTCCGTAACGAGCGACAAGCGATAAAAAAACTGTTTCTGCCAATAATTAGTTGCGTGTGAAAACACGCATAACGTCACCACAGTGTTGATCAGCGATCGGGTTGCAATTTACATGAACAACGACTACGAGGTTGACTGGTCACGTACGCGAACGCTTTAAGAAAAAGGATTTGTTATTGTGGAAGTTGAGGAGTGATGATTATGAAATCCATTTAATTCCTATGTTTGCTAATTATAATTAAAGTAAAGTTAAATTACCTTAACAAGGACGTGTGAATCGACATTTTTGGAAGGAATGTTTGCTATTATAAATAAACAACACGCCCGACAAGCTAACAAAACCAGTGAAATGTAAATCGAACAAATTTGACAATTTGTCTTGACCAGAACTAAATATAAAAAAATAAATAAAAACTAGGTGATATTTCTTTCATCTTTTTTAAACATATCTATTTGTATACAGTCCGTCACATTGCTTTTATGCAAATGTTTGTTGGGAATATGCGCCCAAATGAACATGTTTGAATGCTTGCCGATTGAGAAAAGGCCGTCTTTAGTTTCTAAATACGGTTCAAGATTTTAAATGATTCTCCGACTCTGACTCATCGAAGCTTATTTCGGGCAACCTGAGATGCGTTCTTACTCAGGATGTGCAGTATATTCTCGACTTAATACATAATTACACATCATTTTCTCTGGCTTAACGGGATGACAATAAAAAACCTGACGAAGTCATGTCTACAAGTTTGCGACATTTTTTCCCTATCAACATTGTATAATTTAAAAGTTAAAATGTCTACCCTTCCACAATTCCCCCCATGTTTGAAAGTTCTGGCTAGTAGAAAATTCGTTTTGGCTAGTGAAATCAAGGTTGTCACTAGCCACTGGGCTAGTGAGAAAAAAAATTAGTCTCGAGCCCTGCAAGTGATACTTGCTGGCAATTTCTCGATCCTTCACAGTCTATAAAAAATGACCAGAATATCAGGTCAAATTAATGTATTGAAGTCTCCCACTCTCGAAATTTTCTTTTCCTTCTAACCAATTTCATAGTTTTAACTTCAAGATTCTATACTTCATGAGACATATAGTCTGTAAAATTTTACACAGTTTGTTAATTAATTGCCTTGATTTCCTACCATGTTGTAAAAGTGAAGTCCTGTATGTGCCCATTGATCAGAGATTTTTAAAAGAATGACTAAAACGCACTAAAAGAATTGTTCCACGGCCATGGATAGAACTTAAATTTTCATCAATAAAAGCACTTTATTAATTAGTCTACCAATTCGAAAACAGGGGTTACCATACACGTTTATACTTCCTATCAGCTTATTAGCTTGAAACATCAACAGCAGTCCTAAACCACAAATTCTTCTTTAAAACTTACAATAACCACACAATGTTTAGTGTAGGGACTACTGCTAACAGAGCGTTTCTTTCTTGCAAATCTTTCAGCATGTGCGTGGTCGTTCGCGTCTCTAGTATTTTGCATCGTTGGTTTGTTTACGTCCCGAGAGAAAAGGGGACGTAAACAAACCAACGACGCTAAATACTGAACGACTACGCTTATGCTAAAATATTTTCCAGAAAGAAACGCTCTGTTAGCAGCGTAATTGCTGCAGAATGTCCTTTCAGAACAGTTAGACATAGGCCCGATTCCTTTCAAGTTTCCTTCCTTAGTTCTTCAGATCTGATCTTTCATCAGCACATTCAAAGCTAGAATAAACCACGATTACAACTCCATGAATTGAAGGGGAAGGCGCTGTTTGTCCACGGTTAATTTAGTCATGTATAAACAGTGATTTTCCAAAGTACAGCGCTTCGAGACAACGGACTTTGTTAAGCTTTCAGATTAATGCTACAATGGCTCGCAAAATGAAGACTACTGAAAAACATAGCCAGTTGAATGAGTTTTCGCGTGGGCTTCGCACAGCAAAGCGGAAGTCTTGTTTCGGAGTGGACAATAAATCTTGACAAAAAATAGCAAGTGAAGGACTCCTCCCTGGGTCTAATTTTTCTCTGGGAGACACGTGACCAGCCCCAACCAGGGTCTCCCCTCTCTCACTCCCTGGGACGTGAAGAGGAGAGACCCTGCGAACAAGGTTGGAAATTTCCGCCAATAAATTCTTCCTACTACCAATCCTCTTGCCAAGACTGTCTTTTTGCCACCGCATTTGATCAAAATGCACTTACATGATTGTACTCTTCTAAACAAAGCTTTATCTCTTAAAGGCATTATTTGTCTTTGTGATGTAATCTCATAATAATTATTGTGGTCTGATAGCACTTGCTCTTTTATTAAAGGTGATGCCATAAACAAGAAAAGGAAGGTACCCATAAGGACATACCAGACTTAAGTCCAGTTGAGTTTTACAAAATATATACGAGGCATGTGAACTGTGGGTCAAGGCAATGGCAAACCTAAACTTACATATATAGAGAAATACATTATTATTTTAATCTTTAGCTAATGCTTATCACTACAGTCAATGCTTTAAACTCCATCAATATAATGAGTGCTTAACCGTAATCAAAGTTGTCAGCACTTAACCCTACATGTTCAATTGAGTGCTTAACCTTAATTGCTATTTTCAGTGCTTTGGGCCCACAGTAATTGGCGCTAGCTGTTGTGGTCACCCTGCCTTAACCCAGTAATTGTTTATTTTCTGTTTCATGTTGTTATGTTCTGTTTATAGTCTTAAGTTTGAAGGCGAAGTCAAATAAATAAGTAAAATAAAAAAATACCTGACTGATAACTCAACTCATGACACTTATAAAACAAGTTTTCTCGGCTTGCATCCCTCACTGGCTCGCAGTTAGTTAAAAACCCAGTACAGGTGATCATAAGAATAATTTCATTTTTTTTCTTTATCTTTGAATGAGACAAGTGGGTTAACTGCCAATATAAACCACAGCAGTACATGTAGATATGAGTGTGTAAAGATGATTGTTTAGAACACATTTCTTTATACATGTAGAGAATAGCAGAAGAAAAAGACAACCAGCAAGCTTCTTAATAAGCCCCACATGCATGCTTCCAAGTGACTGGGCCTGTGAGTCATTTCCAGGTTGAGGGCTTGACTGAACAGAGCACATTATTCAATTAATCAAGGACATTAATTATGATTAGGCCATAGGGAACACAAAGAATAGATCTATAAAAAATCAACTGTGAGCCAACTCGTGAATGCGGAAGAGGATAGTGGTAACGCGGTACTTGTTAGTCCAGCAATTCAACAAATTAGCATATTGGTAATAAATAAACATTAGTATTTACACAACTTGCAAGTTGTAAAGAAACAGCATCCTGTTAGTCTAGAATAGTTAGAATGTCTAATCAATGAATACAATTTACTAAACAAAATACATGTAAAGGTCTAAAAGTTTCAAAATGTTAGATGAAATTCCATTCTCGCGTAACTTGGGTGAATTTGCTTGCGAGGACATGTGTTTGTTTACAGGGCAGCACTAAAATTATAAAAGCCATAATCCAGAAAACAGAAACCGGAATCCGGAATCCAGAATCAGAAACTATAATGAATACGGTTAGGAATATTTAATGGCGAAATACATGACTTGGGGTAAAAAATACAGAATAAAAAACTCATATCACTTGTTGGCATATATGAAAGGACTCTTTATAAAGGAAGCAATGTCCTATGGGACAGAGAGAGACAACATAGAGGTGACTTGGAGACAACATTAATTGCTTCACACCGCACAGATGGCGGACTTTCCAATTAAGAGGTGGTTAGTTGCGTGAATGCATATCTTCTGCCTCTTTTGTTTCGTCTATTTTCCGGACACCCCGCTTCAACTTGTTTTGATAGAGTCTTAATAGAGTTTCAAAGCAAAACATAGAGGTGACTTATAGACTATGAAATTAGTTTTCTTAAGTTCATGGGCGATCAGTTTTAAACCCGTGAGAAACACTTACTTTTCATTGGCAGGAAATAATGACTTAATTAATTAGTTTTATTCTCTGGTGTCACCTATCGAAAAATATCAAATTTACATTTGACAAGGACGTTACTTTAAACTAAACATTCACTTTTTCACTAGCAGTAAATGTTTTATTTTCATATTGTAGTTTCCGATTCCAGATTCCAGATTTTCCTTTCCAGTTACTGTTTTCCTGATTCTGGCTTTTAGTGCTGCCCTTGTTTACACAACATTATTCCTAGTTGCCAAGTTTCCTCAATAAAAATAGGAAATATACAAAAAGCTTTCCTTAATAAACAAAAATTTACTCAGATAGGTCTTAACTTGTTATGCATTGTAGCCCTAAGAGCAAAAGTGTATAATTTTCGCCGCGAGACACCTTGCAAGCGATTTGAAGTCAATTTTGAAGCGAATTTATCAGAGCATGTTTTTCAAACATTTTGCAAGAACTGTTCGGAAAATGAAATATCAGTCTATTAGAATAGTATTTCAGTACAAACTCACATTAGAACCTGTAATAATATTATTTGTGTGTTATATTCCTAGAAGCACTTGAACGTTACCAAAGTCCGCAGATTAAAAGTTGATTTGAGATCCACCTGCTCATCAGGTTGATAAAACCACAAATTGAAGAAAAATGACTTTGCCGCTAATGCATGATTTTCCCCTGTTAAAGCTGTTAACCATTCCTTAGAAGTTCCTCTTTTGATTCACCGTTTTCAACATCTCAAAATTGGAAAATTTTCGGACCAATGTCCGAGTAAAATTTCCCTACATTATGATAACTCATTTACTGTGCATTCATGAAAGTTAACAACCCGCCGACCAAGTGAAAATCCCCAGATCGCAATAACTCGTTCTTGCGCATGCCTGCATTCATGAGTCAAAAATGGTACAAATTTACAATCAAACATGCCAAATTAGATTTCACCATGGACAGCCAAGTCAGACGTGACTAGATAATTATATCAACCTGGTATTCAGAGTCCTCACATGGTCTGAACACTAAATAAATTATTTTGTTGTGATTGTGAATTTACATGAGTTAGTGCAACTGTCACACATTTAAGCTGTTGAATCTTTCTAAAGGCTTTCTCTTTTCATTGTTAAATCTGCAAAGGCCATGCAGCCTTTTCTTTCGAAAACTGGATATAATTTGCCAACATGAAAATTCACAAGTGAAGAATTGCAGCTTTTGAAACTTGGTTAGGAAATCTAATCTTTCCTGGCAGTGACAAAAGTGTTTTAAAAGTGTTATCGTCATTTCTTTTTTATTTACTTATTAAGTGTTGTAAACATTTACAAATGTTGCCCACCTCAAAATAACCCGACTAATTGTGAGCAACAATTTGTTAAGTGTTTTCTTCAATAATAAATAATTGTTATTGTTATTGTATAGTCATACTTTGTACAATTATGCAAATTTTATAGTACTTTGAAATCACTTACAGTGTAGCTCTGCACAAAAAAATCACCTTTTGATTTCTCTTGCAAAATCAGTCACCTCTAATATATTAATTAATCTCCGAGAAAGATGGTAAATATCAAGGCAAGCATTAAGACTTATATTTTTGGAGAATGCAACTCAGATTACCTGTTTAATTGCTATTTGAAATTCAAAATTAGAATTTAGAAGGCCAAATAAATCAGATGAAAATCTTCATATAAGCTCATATAATGCTCACACAGCCACAAGGTAACATGTATTATTTAACAGGATTTTAATAAAGTTCTTACCTTACTGTCACATATACACGTATTTTCGTATTCATTCACAAACCACATCGTCCATAATTGCTTCGTCTGTGTCTTCAGTAGGAGAAAATCATCTTCGTCAGCAAATCGAAATTCTCCATTATTTTCACCTTTTCCTGAGTCAATGTCGAGCACAGAATCATCTCTTCCAGCCACTATCTTTAAATCTCCGCTTTGGATTCGTGAAGCGTAAGAAAAAGTCTCAAAACTCGACCAAATTCAACCAAAACAGCCGACGTTTGCCAAATGGCGCCAAATGTGGTTACACAGTAGTTGCCAGTCCCTAATATCGTTCTGAGAGACTCGACAATGCAACGGGAGAGGCCTGGGGACCAAATCCCAGACAAGTTGCGGGTTTTGCGATAGTTTGAAGTGTCATTTCGCGTTTGTGAAAAAAAAGAAAGACAAAAAAAACGAAAAAAATTATTTCGGAGCCGAAAACTATTCTAAACAGATAATTTTTTTTTACAGTTGTTGAATAAATTCTCCGCTTTTTTGCTTTGGGTGGTAAAGGGTATTCTTTAGAGTGGTTATCAACTTTTGATTTGTTGTTGTGCGAAAACAAAAAGTTAGTAATTAATTCTGATAAATAAATTTCAGTTTTCTACAAAGGTTCGACAGTTGCACTCACAACCACAGCAACAGTTTACAGCATTACGCAGGAAAGTTTTTATTCAGGTCATGTGGGGACTCTGAACAGTTGTCTGAAAAGAAGCGCTTTTTCCACCAAAACATACACTGTACCGGCCTGGCCTGCATTCGATCGAAACGTACTTACAACTATTAAAGCGCCCTTCACGGCAAGGCTTCATCACCTACATTCACATTAAATCACATCAATGCTACATTTTATTACGCCATCGTGAGGCAGAATTAGGCATATTTTTTTCCTTTTTTACATTTTGTTCACCATTTCCAGGGCCGTACCTAGGATTTTTTGTCTGTGGGGGCAAACTCCGCACACCTATCATAGGGGTCTACCATATGCAGACAGGGTTTCTAGTTGGACATTAATTTTGTTTTCACTCCTACACAGAAAGTTGCCTCTACGACGTTTAGAGAAAAAAAAAAACACACCGATACTTTTAGTTTTAAATTGTCATGACTTTTTATGGAGTCAAGAGATACAACTCCTTGTGACAAACACTAGCCGGGCCCGGCATTGCAACAATTACAGAATGAAGCTCATTGCATGATACAAGCAGTGACTAATTTCTGTCCTAATATTGCCAAATCTCAACAAGAAAGGCAGTTAAAACTATCAAGCACTAGAAAGAGCCAAGCCAAACCCAGCTGAAATGTCCTATGTGGCATAAAAACACTATCGTTGAACACACAGAATAAGAGGTCATATTCAAAACGAAGAGAATTCAAAAGAGGAAACTCAAAAATCATTAGGCGCAAATGACCTGTCGGATGATGAACATATGATGGTTAAATTCAAACCCGCTACAAATACTTGCGAGCAGCGCAGGCTTTTAAAACCAGTTGATCTCGGAAAAAAAATACTTGTATAAGCTAGATTTAAAAGGGCTAAAACACCAGTAAGTGGCGTATGCTTGTCAGTCTTTATTTACACACCAAATTCTAAACCATAGGCAGCCCAAACTGAAAAAAATCATTATTTTTATAAGAAAACCGGTACCTCAAAAGATTTTCCAAAATAATTATTTGGAATTCACATTGAAGGAATATTTTTTTAGTCAATTAGTCGATTTTCTTGTGATCAGTGTGATATTAGAAACGGAATTGAGTTTCCCTGGCGGGGGCAGCTGCCCCCTCTGCCCCCGCGCTATGTACGGCCCTGATTTCACCCGATTTTCTGAGTCAATCACCTTAAAAATTCACTCGCCGTTGCGTTTGTCCTCTTAAAAGCCATAGCATGTTTTACAACATGATTGTCTCACGGAAACACTAGATAACATTTAAGTTAAACGGGGCAAAATGAGCGGTCAGCCCAAAACAAACCGCGCCAGTGAATTAACGTTGAGTCACCCTATTTAGCTAATGGAAGCATTTTCAGCCCTTTACCATCTTTTTCTTCACATGTGGCTGTTTTGACTTATTTTCCTTATCAGCAAAGCAAAATTAACCACTGGTTCACTCTTCCTACTGAAACTAATTAAGCTGCGCCGAGAACAAGATGTCAACCTTGATCAAATTGGCGTGAAAAGCAATTTTCGTTTTAACTCAAAAGAACACGACGGTTCGTTTCTCGGAAAGTCTTTTAAAACATTTTTTACAGCTAATACTCCTGCGATGAAGTGACCGGCCTACCATAACCAGATTTAAGCAGGGAAAAAATCAACTGAACTGATTTTAGATCCGGCTACTTTGCGAATGTTCATACCTGCGCATGTATAGCTCCCGAACTTTTGCGAAATTTTAAGCACTTCCCGTTTCGTAAGCACACAGGTGTCACAAGTCTTGTACCCGCTTTCCGGTGTTTATAATCTCGATTCCAAGCTGTCACTGATTGCGAGAGTTAAAGGTGACACTTCACGCGAGAAACGTCTAGCAGCGTTTTTCATCCCAATTTGTAAAACAATACTCTTTGCATGAGCCGAAAGCTATTCTAAACAGATATTTTACTGCAACGAACGACTAGGTGGCCCTGTTGTCATTATTTTGTCCAACAATACTGGGAAAACAGCATTGCGCGGGAAAGTTTGTGTTCAGAACATGTGGGGACTCTGGAACTACACTGAATTAGGTCGCTATTAATCTCCCGGCCAAAAATTAACTGCATTCAGTATCGAAACGCACTTACTAGTCAGCGGCCTTTACAGCAAGGCGTCATCACCTACATTGATATTAAATCACATGAATGTTACATTTCAACTACCCTATTATGTGGCAAAATTTTCTGTTCTTGGGCCATTATTTACCGTTAAATTTTTTGTGTCAAATTTCCCGCCAATTTTTTGCTGTAAAATCTGTTGTTGTCTTTCTTCTCTCTATCGCAGGATTCGATCGAAATGCACTCGTCTCTTCTTAGCAAGGTATCACCTCTTAAATGAACTGAATTTGGCCAACACGATTGATCCCTTTGCGCAAGAAATTCTGCCAAGAGTAGCCAGACCCTTGGGGAGTTTCCAATGGTAATTATAATGGGCTCCTGACAAAACATTTGTACATTTTGGTCACCATTTCACCTAACTTTCTGAGTCAAAAAGCCTTTTCGATCAGATATGTTACCGAAATAAACAACTAGGTAGCCCTGGTTTTATTTTTCTCATAAATTCCCTGCCCTTTTCTTTCGCTGAAGCGTTCATGCATTATTCGCAGACATCACACTTCATTGCACTAAATATTATGGGGACCCTCAAGAACACATGTCAGAACTTCGACTGAATTTGTAAGTCGATTTTTCAACAAAACTAACCGCTAGGTAAATTCTGCACTAAAAGATTATTCTTAAATAACGATCAGTTTTCTGAAAAGGTTGGATAGTTAGTTCATTTTGTCACATAAATTCATCATGACCGGATAATATCAACAATCAGTTACACAGCGCGACAAAAAATGTTACCGGTAAGTCCTTACCATGTGGGGACCATCTAGTAACAAGTAAGCCCAAAAAAAATTGCTTGCATTCGATCAAAACGCACGTAATAGACATTCTTATTTTAAAATTACATCATTTACATTTGTTACGTGATATCGTGAGCAAAATATGTTTCTGTCGAACTGAGTTATCGCAGTCTATCCGTTACAGTATACGATCGAAATGCACTCGTTGTCACTCGTTCCTTTTAGCAAAGCTTCACCTATAAACCAGATTTCAGCAGGGAGAAAAACAAACATTTCAGATCCGCCTACTTTGCGAATGTTCATACCTACGCAAGTACAGCTCCCGAACTTTTGCGAAATTTTAAGCACTTCGCATTTCGTAAGCACATAGGGGTCACAAGTCTTGTACCCGCTTTCCGGTGTTTGTAATCTCGAGCTGTCACTGATGGCAAGAGTTTAGGTGACACTTCACGCGACAAAAGTCTAGCAGCGTTTTTCATCCCAATTTGTAAAACAAGACTCTTTAAGCCGAAAGCTATTGTAAACAGATATTTTACTGCAACGAACGACTAGGTGGCCCTGTTGTCATTACTTTGTCCAACAATACTGGGAAAACAGCATTGCGCGTGAAATTTTGTGTTCAGAACATGTGGGGACTCTGGAACTACACTGAATTAGGTCGCTATTAATCTCCCGGCCAAAAATTAACTGTATTCAGTATTGAAACGCACTAACTAGTCAGCGCCCTTTACAGCAAGGCTTCATCACCCACATTCATATTAAATCAAATGAATGTTACATTTCAACTACGCCATCATGTGGCAGAATTTTCTGTTCTTGGGCTATTATTTACCGTTAAATTTTTTGTGTCAAATTTCCCGCCAATTTTTTGCTGTAAAATCTGTTGTTGTCTTTCTTCTCTCTATCGCAGGATTCGATCGAAATGCACTCGTCTCTTCTTAGCAAGGTATCACCTCTTAAATGAATAATTTGGCCAACACTGTGATAATCACGATTGATCCCTTTGCGCAAGAAATTCTGCCAAGTGCAGTGTAGCCAGACCATTGGGGAGCTTCCAATGGTAATTATAATGGGCTCCTGACAAAACATTTGTACATTTTGGTCACCATTTCACCCAACTTTCTGAGTCAAAAAGCCTTTTCGATCAGATATGTTACCGAAATAAACAACTAGGTAGCCCTGGTTTTATTTTTCTCATAAATTCCCTGCCCTTTTCTTTCGCTGAAGCGTTCATGCATTATTCGCAGACATCACGCTTCATTGCACTAAATATTATGGGGACCCTCAAGAACACATGTCAGAACTTTGACTGAATTTGTAAGTCGATTTTTCAACGAAACTAACCGCTAGGTAAATTCTGCACTAAAAGATTATTCTTAAATAACGATCAGTTTTCTGAAAAGGTTGGATAGTTAGTTCATTTTGTCACATAAATTCATCATGACCGGATAATATCAACAATCAGTTACACAGCGCGACAAAAAATGTTACCGGTAAGTCCTTACCATGTGGGGACCATCTAGTAACAATTAGGCCCAAAAGAAATTACTTGCATTCGATCGAAACGCACTTAAGAGACATTCATATTTTAACATTACATCATTTACATTTGTTACGTGATATCGTGAGCAAAATATGTTTCTGTCGAACTGAGTTATCGCAGTCTATCCGTTACAGTATACGATCGAAATGCACTCGTTGTCACTCGTTCCTTTTAGCAAAGCTTCACCTATAAACCAGATTTCAGCAGGGAGAAAAACAAACATTTCAGATCCGCCTACTTTGCGAATGTTCATACCTACGCAAGTACAGCTCCCGAACTTTTGCGAAATTTTAAGCACTTCGCATTTCGTAAGCACATAGGGGTCACAAGTCTTGTACCCGCTTTCCGGTGTTTGTAATCTCGAGCTGTCACTGATGGCAAGAGTTTAGGTGACACTTCACGCGACAAAAGTCTAGCAGCGTTTTTCATCCCAATTTGTAAACCAAGACTCTTTAAGCTGAAAGCTATTGTAAACAGATATTTTACTGCAACGAACGACTAGGTGGCCCTGTTGTCATTATTTTGTCCAACAATACTGGGAAAACAGCATTGCGCGTGAAATTTTGTGTTCAGAACATGTGGGGACTCTGGAACTACACTGAATTAGGTCGCTATTAATCTCCCGGCCAAAAATTAACTGTATTCAGTATTGAAACGCACTAACTAGTCCGCGCCCTTTACAGCAAGGCTTCATCACCCACATTCATATTAAATCAAATGAATGTTACATTTCAACTACGCCATCATGTGGCAGAATTTTCTGTTCTTGGGCCATTATTTACCGTTAACTTTTTTGTGTCAAATTTCCTGCCAATTTTTTTTACTGTAAAATCTGTTGTTGTCTTTCTTCTCTCTATCGCAGGATTCGATCGAAATGCACTCGTCTCTTCTTAGCAAGGTATCACCTCTTAAATGAATAATTTGGCCAACATTGTGATAATCACGATTGATCCCTTTGCGCAAGAAATTCTGCCAAGTGTAGCCAGACCGGTGGGGAGTACAATGATAATGGGCTCCTGACAAAACATTTGTACATTTTGGTCACCATTTCACCCAACTTTCTGAGTCAAAAAGCCTTTGTGATCAGATATGTTACCGAAATAAACAACTAGGTGGCCCTTGTTTTATTTTCTCATAAATTCCCAGTCTTTTTCTATCGCTGAAGCGTTCATGCATTATACGCAGACATCACGCTTCATTGCACTAAATATTATGGGGACCATCCCAAACACATGTCAGAGCTTCGACTGAATTTGTAAGTAAAAGATTATTCTTAAATAACGATCAATTTTCTGAAAAGGTTGGATAGTTAGTTCACTTTGTCATATAAATTCATGATGATGATAATAATAACAATCCGTTACACAGCGCGACAGAAAATGTTACCGGTATGTCCAGACCATGTGGGGACCATCTAGTAACAAGTAGGCCCGAAAAAAATTACCTACATTCGATCAAAACGCACTTATTAGACATTCATATTTTAAAATTACATCATTTACATTTGTTACGTGATATCGTGAGCAAAATTTGTTACTGTCGAAGTTATCGCAGTCTATCTGTCACAGGATTCGATCGAAATGGACTCGTCCCTTATAGCAATGCTTCATCTATTAAAGCTATTATTTGGTCAGACTTTGTGATAATCGCAATTGCTACATTTGCCCTAGAAATTTTGTGTAGCCAGACCACAAGTGAAACAGAACAGCTGCACATTTTGGTGACCATGCATTTCACCCGATTTTCCGAGTCGAAAAAGGCTTTTCGATCAGATACTTAACAGAAACGAGCAATTAGGTGGCCCTGGTTTTATTATCATTTTTTTTGAAAGATAAATTTCCTTCAGTTTTCTGTCGGCGACTTTTTCATTCTGACATTGTGTTATACGCACTGGTGGATGTCGAGAAAAAACAAATCCGGTTTTTCGTCACAGTTTTATCCGAATTTCTGAGTCAAATTATTCGCCTAAACTAACGACTAGGTAAATTATGAACACCTCAGCCTATAACATAGCGATCTGTTTTCATAAAAGGCTCCTTAGTTTCACTTCACAGCATAAATTCACCATAATAATCACAGCAATCAGTTAATTACACTGCGTGAAAAAGTTTTCTGTTCAGACCCTTGTGGGGACCCTATTTAACAGTAGGCTCTAAATCTCCCAAAACGTATTCAACAGGACAACGTAGCGCAGAGAATTAACAACTTAGGGTCCTTAGGAACATAAGGATTTATAGCTTACCCGTATAGCCTAGCTAAGCGTTCCTCGTGAACTGCTCTGCTGTGTGGTACATGTAATGCGTCACCGAACCGACAACAAAAAAATTCTAGCCAAAATATTTGGCAGTAGAGATAATTCACTGTCACGAAGTAACATTTTGCACTTGGTTCAGATCTTATCTACATTAATGGAATAGGTATTTATATGCATGGGGACTCGAATAAAGCATTATCTTAGTAAATCCATTGATAAATTCATTGCAATGTCTCAGATAAAAAAAGTCCTTTCATCTTTCTTATCTTTGAACAAGTTTCAATCACCTTTGGTCCCCTTAATTTTCCATTGCTCCAGAATCGGAGAAGTGGGGACCGTACTATACAAACAAAAAAAATTCTCCTTTAATCTTTCTTATCTTTGAAAGTTCACCGGCTGGCGGTTGCGTTGGTCCTCTTAAGTCCGTAACATGTTTTCACAACATTGGCTCACGGACACACAAGATAACATTAAAGTCAACTGAACGGAAAAAACTGAGCTGTCAGCCAAAAACAAACCGCCAGTGAACGTTGAGTCAACCTATTTAGCTAATGGAAGCATTTTCAGCCCTTTACCACCTTTTCCTTCACATGTGACTGTTTTGGCTTGCATTGTTTTCCTTATCAGCAAAGCAAAATTAACCAATGGTTCTCTCTTCCTTCTGAAAGTAATTAAGCTGCGAGAACAAGATCACGTCAACCTTGATCAAAATGACGCGAAAAGAAAGTTTCGTTATTTAATAACTCAGAAGAACACGACGGTTCGTTTCTCAGAATATCTTTTAGGACGTGTTTTACAGATAATACTAGACATTTCTTTGGCGAAACATAATTTATTGTTTAGAGTATGAAACTAGTATCAGTTATTCGAGATTATAAAACGGCGCTCGAGTTAACTTGACTTCGAGAATACGAATGCAGCAACAATATTGTTCTGCAGGGAATAAACGTTTGAGACTAACAAATCGTTTCAAAAACCTTTACAAGAACCACCATCAAACTAGCATCGAAAAGCGATCTCCTGCGATGAAGTGACCGGCCTAGCATCACCAGATTTAAGCAGGGAGAAAATCAAACATTTTAGATCCAGCTACTGTGCGAATGTTCATACCTGCACAGCATGTACAGCTCCCAATTTTTTTTTTTTTTGCGAGATTTTAAGCACTTCGCGTTTCGTAAGCACACAGGGGTAACAAGTCATGTACCGCTTCCCGGTGTTTATAATCCGGATCCTAAGCTGACTCATGGCGAGAGTTTGAGGTGACACTTCAAGCGAGAAAAGTCTAGCAGCGCTTTTCATCACAATTTGTAAAACAAGACTTTTGGAGCCGAAAGCTATTCTAAACAGATATTTTACTGCAACGAACGACTAGGGGGCTCTGTTGTCATTTGTCCAATAATAGAAAACAGCATTGCGCGAGACAATTTGCGTTTAGAACATGTGGGGACTCTGGAACTACACTGAATTAGGTCGCTATATCTCCCGGCCAAAAATTACCTGCGTTCAGTATCGAAACGCACTTACTAGTTAGCGCCCTTTACAGCAAGGCTTCATCACCTACATTGATATTAAATCACATGAATGTTACATTTTAATTACGCCATCGTGTGGCAGAATTTTGTGTTCTTGGGCCATTATTTACCGTTAAATTTTTTGTGTCAAATTTCCCGCCAATTTTTTACTGTAAAATCTGTCAAATCTGTTGTTGTCTTTCTTCTCTCTATCGCAGGATTCGATCGAAATGCACTCGTCTCTTCTTTGCAAGGTATCACCTCTTAAATGAATAATTTGGCCAACATTGTGATAATCACGATTGATCCCTTTGCGCAAGAAATTCTGACTAGTGTAGCCAGACCAGTGGGGAGCTTACGAATGATAAAACAAAATATTTGTACATTTTGGTCACCATTTCACCCAACTTTCTGAGTCAAAAAGCCTTTTTGATCAGATATGTTAGCGAAATGAACAACTAGGTGGCCCTGGTTTTATTTGTCTCATAAATTCCCTACCCTTTTCTATCGCTGAAGCGTTCATGCATTATACGCAGATATGACGCTTCATGCACTAAATATTATAGGGTCCCTCGCGAACACATAATAATAATAATAATAATAATAATAATAATAATAATAATAATAATAATAATAATAATAAAAAGAAGAAGAAGAAGAAGAAGAAGAAGAAGAAGAAGAAGAAGAAGAAGAATCGTTATTGTGCTCTATTGTGCTTACAGATGTCTGAACTTCGACTTAGCTCTTTTTCACCTTACCTCAGTCCTATATGTAGAGTCTTCTTTTCTATTTGCCATGTTCCTGACTCCCACCCTCTTTTTCGATTACTCCTGCTCGCATTTTGTACTTTTTATCTGGGTGCCCACATTTGTGCGACTCCCGCTACCCGCCCTTAGGGCTCTCGCCTGATTACATGTATAAAGGACACCAAAAGGAGTAAGTTAAGGCGACATTCAAATGAATCAGGTTTCCCTCAAAGCATACTATAAATGCAATAACACAGGGAAGAAGGAATACAAAAGGATTCTTAGAGAAGCTGTTCGATGGTTTTACTTAATATGTTTGTATTAACTTAAACAATCTTTTAACATATTGAAATATGTTAATTAGCGAGGGCTTTGTACAGGAACAGAAAAGGTTCACTTCGTGCAAGTACTATTTTGGAAAAGAGGTCAAGAGAGAGTAGAGAAGAGTAAAGAAGAGAGAGTAGCAACTTCTGTCATATTTGTAGTAATAATCATTATCTGAACCACGTCGAGTTACGGAAACTGGTAGTAAGTTACTGGACTCAATTATTACCAACTTTGCGCTCTTTTTGTACAATCATTGTTTTATTTTTGCCAAAATTGGGGCTTCTCTTATAGAGAGGGATTGTTAAACGCACAGGTTTGGGATTTGTCGAATCAAAAGTCAAGGCATTAATAATCATACTTTTTTGTCTTTATTCGTTCTGATCAATGTAAACATCAATACCATCAACAGGATATGCCGGAGGTTATCCCTATCGAGGGTATCTCCTTATTAAATCAAAGCAATTCAACTCAAATCAAATGTTAGTTTTTGATGAGAGGGGAAAACCGGAGTACCCGGGGAAAAATCTAACCCGCGATCAGGCCATTGGCGATTGGTGGAAGGCGAGTGCTCTGACACTGCGCCAATCCTACTCTACAGAGTTGTGACTGGTAGAGATGCCTATAGACGACTGTAATGATGTTCACGCTGCTTACCCGGCCTTGTTTCAGCGATTCGCAAAACTGTTGATAAAAAACATCTGTTAGAAGACTGTGACTATCCGTCCAAAGTACAAACCGTTAATGTATGGCGACGTTCGAAATGCGATTGCTAAAATTAACAAAGAGTTCGTTTGGGTCATCCAAGTCAATTAGATCATCCAACTCAGTTGGATCATCCAAGTCAATTGAGTCAGTTGTGTCCTTAAAGTCAGTTGGATCATCCAAGTCAATTGGATTATCCAAGTCAGTTGGATCATCCTTGTCAATTACGTCATCCAAGTCAATTGAGTCATTTGGGTCGTTAAGGCCTTTTTAGTCCTTGTGACCTTTGTTTTTGACCATTGACCTTGCAACTTGGTGACCATGTAGTCCTTGACGGTTTAACTTAGGTCAAGGGGGGAAGTGATCAGAGATCAAAAGCCAGGAGAGTCAAAAGTGACTTTTTTTCTGGGTCAGAATGCCTCTCAACAAATTTGAAGTTGAGAACATGTTCTTAGAGAGGATGATGAGAAAGAGAGCGCCAGATTAGCACTTGTGACCTTTGCTTTTAACTTGTGACCTTGAAACTTGGTGACCGTATTGCCCTTGACGAGTGGACTTAGCTCAATAAGTAAAAAGGTCAAAGGTTAAAAGCAAAGGTCGTGGAACATATTTTTCTTCCTCCTAACCTTTGGTTTTGACCTTTCACCTTGTCGCTAAGGTATAGTAGGCTTCTTTATGCTTTTAACATCTCCTCCAATTTTCATGGTCTTTGATTAAAACCCGAGCTCAGGAGAGTAAAAAGTAGTTTTTTTCTAGGAAAAGATACGATGCGTTTTTAGTCCCTGTGACCTTTGCTTTTGACCGTTGACCTTGAAACTTGGTGACCATATAGTCCTTCACGGTTGAACTTAGGTTAAGGAGGAAATCAGTCAAAGGTCAAAAGCCATGGACGTGGCTTTTATTTTTCTTTCCCCTGACCTTTGGTTTTGACATTTGACCTTGTTGCTAACGTATGTTAGGCTTCTTTATGCTGTTAACGTCTCATCCAATTTTCATGGTCATTGATTAAAATTCAAAACCAGGAGAGTCAAAAGTGCCTTTTATATATGGGTCAGAATGCCTCTTCACAAATTTGAAGTTGGGAACATGTCCTTAGAGAGGATGATGTGAAAGAGAGCCCCAGATTAGCACTTGTGACCTTGAAACTTGGTGACCGTATTGCCCTTGACGAGTGGACTTAACTCAGGAGGTAAAAAGGTCAAAGGTTAAAAGCAAAGGTCGTGGGGCATATTTTTCTTCCTCCTGACCTTTGATTTTGACCTTTCACCTTGTCGCTAAGGTATAGTAGGCTTCTTTATGCTGTTAACATCTCCTCCAATTTTCATGGTCATTGATTAAAACCCGAGCTCAGGAGAGTGAAAAGTAGTTTTTTTCTAGGAAAAGATGCGATGCGTTTTTAGTCCCTGTGACCTTTGCTTTTGACCGTTGACCTTGAAACTTGGTGACCATATAGTCCTTCACGGTTGAACTTAGGTCAAGGAGGAAATCAGTCAAAGGTCAAAAGCCATGGACGTGGCTTTTATTTTTCTTTCCCCTGACCTTTGGTTTTGACATTTGACCTTGTTGCTAACGTATGTTAGGCTTCTTTATGCTGTTAACGTCTCATCCAATTTTCATGGTCATTGATTAAAATTCAAAACCAGGAGAGTCAAAAGTGCCTTTTATATATGGGTCAGAATGCCTCTTCACAAATTTGAAGTTGGGAACATGTCCTTAGAGAGGATGATGTGAAAGAGAGCCCCAGATTAGCACTTGTGACCTTGAAACTTGGTGACCGTATTGCCCTTGACGAGTGGACTTAACTCAGGAGGTAAAAAGGTCAAAGGTTAAAAGCAAAGGTCGTGGGGCATATTTTTCTTCCTCCTGACCTTTGATTTTGACCTTTCACCTTGTCGCTAAGGTATAGTAGGCTTCTTTATGCTGTTAACATCTCCTCCAATTTTCATGGTCATTGATTAAAACCCGAGCTCAGGAGAGTGAAAAGTAGTTTTTTTCTAGGAAAAGATGCGATGCGTTTTTAGTCCCTGTGACCTTTGCTTTTGACCGTTGACCTTGAAACTTGGTGACCATATAGTCCTTCACGGTTGAACTTAGGTCAAGGAGGAAATCAGTCAAAGGTCAAAAGCCATGGACGTGGCTTTTATTTTTCTTTCCCCTGACCTTTGGTTTTGACATTTGACCTTGTTGCTAACGTATGTTAGGCTTCTTTATGCTGTTAACGTCTCATCCAATTTTCATGGTCATTGATTAAAATTCAAAACCAGGAGAGTCAAAAGTGCCTTTTATATATGGGTCAGAATGCCTCTTCACAAATTTGAAGTTGGGAACATGTCCTTAGAGAGGATGATGTGAAAGAGAGCCCCAGATTAGCACTTGTGACCTTGAAACTTGGTGACCGTATTGCCCTTGACGAGTGGACTTAACTTGGGAGGTAAAAAGGTCAAAGGTTAAAAGCAAAGGTCGTGGGGCATATTTTTCTTCCTCCTGACCTTTGGTTTTGACCTTTCACCTTGTCGCTAAGGTATGGTAGGCTTCTTTATGCTGTTAACATCTCCTCCAATTTTCATGGTCATTGATTAAAACCCAAGCAGGAGAGTGAAAAGTAGTTTTTTTCTGGGTCAGAATGTCTCTTCACAAATTTGAAGTTGGGAACATGTCCGTAGAGGGAATGATGAGAAAGAACGGGCAAGATTAGCATAATTAATTACGCGGGATGCCCTGAGGGGGCATACCGTGTCTAAAAACGGGTCGATTTCTTTTTACGCGGGATGCCCTGAGGGGGCATACCGTGTCTAAAAACGGGACGATTTCTTTTTCTTCGTCGTAGCTTCAAATCGGTACACTAATTTATTCATTAAACTCACCCCTCTCCTACTCGGGGTGTATTGTTCTGATTGTCTTCAAGAGAAGCAGGCCAATCAAAATCCATTCTTGTCGCTTACATCGCGAGGGAGGGGACCCACTCAGCCCTACCTGTGTGACGTCAACGCATCATTTGATCTATTTATTTAAAACGGATTAAATTTGGCTCCATATTGTTTATAACATGTTCTGGACTCAAGTGTGCCGTTTTCAAACGGAAATTTCACCATTTTGAAGCGGCAAATCGAAAGAATAACTTCTAGGAAGTACTCGACATTTAAAAGGGTGGAAAATGGTGAGTTCATGGCGAAGGAATCGTGCTTTGTTTGACAGTCCTTGACCACGACGCGAGACTAAAAAGAGGTCATTGAGAAGCTTACGTTATCGTAATGGAATTCCTCACATTTCCGGTGAAAGTCTGAGTCGCGTAACACAAGGAAAATAACGTAACGCGATCGTCGTGACTCAAACTATTCCATTAGCAAGGATAGTTTTATCAATCGGCGAAGCATACCGTTGGAAAAAATGAATCAGCCCCAGCATCACGCGTAATGCCAGTAAAGCAGGCATCTTGTGTTTCTTTTTTTTTCTTCCTCGTAGTCACAAATCGGTACATTAATTTATTCATTAAACTCTCCCCTCTCCTACTCTGGATTTATTGTTCTGATTGTCTTCAACAACAGCAGGCCAATCAAAATACATTCTTGTCGCTTATATCGCGAGGGAGGGGACCCACTCACCCCTACCTGTGTGACGTCAACGCATCATTTGATATATTTATTAAACACCGATTAAATTGTAGCGCCATATTGTTAACATGTTCTGGACTCAAGTGTGCCGTTTTCAAACGGAAATTTCACCATTTTGAAGCGGTAAATCGAAAGAATAACTTCTAAGAAGCATCCGACATTTAAAGCGGTGGAAATTGGTGAGTTCATGGCGAAGGAATCGTGCTTTGTTTGACAGTCTTAGACCACGACGCGAGACTGAAAAGAGGTCATTGAGAAGCTTACGTTATCGCAATGGCATTTCACAAATTTCCGCTGATAGTCTGAGTCGCGTAACACAAGGAAAACAACGTAACGCGATCGTCGTGACTCAAACTATTCCATTAGCAAGGATAGTTTTATCAATCGGCGAAGCATACAGTTGGAATAAATGAATCAGCCCCAGCATCACGCGTAATGCCAGTATAGCAGGCATCTTGTTTGCACTAATCTGCAAAATGGAAGTCACCATGATACGTTTTGTCTGGGTTGGAATGCCACTTTTCGCCAATGTGGAGTTAGCAACGATGAGAAAGGCCGGGTAGTTTACCGATCTGCATCAATCTGCCAATTTTCACCAATTTGGAAAATACGTTAGGCATGTCTTTAAAGACAGTGACGCGAAAGTGCGGGCTACATTTGTACAATTTTGTTGGATCGGCAAAATGGGCCATTCTACGAAAGACCATGATGACAAAGCCCCGGCAAGATTAACACAAATCGTCACTTTCATTTGGGATAAAGTAGGCTTCTGGAGAGTTACGCTATAAGAAATTGGACCGAAATAGTATTTTCTTGTCGCATTTCCGAAATCGACCGTTCTGTAAAATTATCCCACTTCTCTTCAATTTAGACTGTCTGTTCCATGACTTTTTAATTCAACGAAAACGTTTAGTTTTTACTCGAGCACAGGTTAAATTAAGCTCAGTCAGGATAACAACGTGTATTTACATTGTAAATGTAAACAAGAGCAAAATCACCGTCACTTGTTATCAGTTCATCCGTGATACGAGTCATTTTGCTTGTTTTGAAATTTGTCGAATAGACGAATTTTTATGTAAGAGGTATTTGTGTTGATAGATCTGAAGTTTTAACGGTCGGTTCTAACAAATAGATTCCATTTGGCCGTGCGCGCCCTATTGCTGAACGTGGAGAAGACGTCAAAATATGGCAAGAACAAAGAAGTACGCTAATGAACCTCAGGCGAGTAGCGTGTCTGATATTATTGCCGCATTTTGACATCTTCTATGCGGTACACACGGTCCCCGAATGGAATGAATTTGTTATATACCTTAATGCTAAGATTCTCTAAAGTGAGCTTCATACCAAGTGCTTTCACAAACGTTGTAAACTGTAAACAACTCCTTAGGATGAAGAAGTTGCAAATTAGCATACTGAACTTCAAAGAAGTTTGGAACCAGCTTTCTCAAAGTAACCTTTATTCTACTAGCACATTTCTGCTTCCAAAAAATCGACCGCGTGATGTTGTTCATCGTCGACTATTCCTGCATTTTCTCACAGACAAACGTGGGGACAGATTTCATCCGTTTTGTCTGACGACAAACATTCTAGCTTGTTAGCACACAAAAGGCCCTATATCCCATTGATCTGTTCCAAGACGTTTTGTTTGTTGTTGTCTCGGACGACAAGCAAATTCTCGGGAAAAAATAACTTCGTCCTGCCATAGTGACGACATTCGTGCGTGCGTCTGTACTATAATCACCCACTTCTCTAGACCAATCCAAAGCGAGGTTTTCACTCTTAATTGCAGGAAATATGGTAAATACCTGGAAAGTTGAATAGACTATTACAATTCTTACCGTGTACTTATTAATGTATGTTATTGTGTTTAAGGCGGACGAGCAGCCCCCTAGTAGGGTAAGTGCAATGGCTGTAGGACATAACATCTAATGGCGAAGAAGTGCAATACCAGAGAGAAGGGTCCGCACACAAACAGGGGGACATCGGTCGCCAATTGCGCTGGGGAGTCGAACCCCACCCCTTTAATAAAAAAATCTGCAAACATTGTGCCACAAAGGCACGCAAAACGGAAACAAAAATCATCGCACAGTAGACCAACAAAGGACACCAAGCGCTAGCAATCTTACGAAACGGATACAAACAAAAACATTACGAATAGTTACTAAACAGTGTGTACAAGCGGTGAAGGCGACACAGAAAGCAAATATTAACACATGACAAAAACAATAACATTACAAGTGTTGACGAGCAAAGGAAGCAACATCCCAGTTGCTTCCCCGACAGTCAAACATCACAGTTAACAAAGCTGCACAGTCATATGATTGTCGATGGGATAGAGCATGCCAGATAGGCTGTTTTGGTTGATTGGCATAACTAACAATGCACGTCGTCCGGGAGAAGGCTGGGTATGAAAACCAGTAAGAAGTGTTGGAAGTGACTTTGAGAACAGGGCTGGAGGATGACTACTGTCCCAAGCTTGGACCTATCTTACGCAGGTTTCCACTTAAAAGGTAATAAAGGAAAGATTGGCGTAGGTGTCATCCTGCAAACCTAGCACGGTCTGGCTGGCATGTACAAATTGGTCTAAGTTCTCCTGCTGCCCCAATAACACTTCGGCACCATGGAGGCCATGTCGATGAGTATCCACCAAGACAATAGAGCAGTTTTCGATGGGCATAAAGAGGACCGTCTTCTCGTTAGGTATTAGCAAGGCAGCATGGCCGTGGTTACGGGTACACAACTTTCGTAACTGGAACAACAAAGTTGTGGGCGCATGTTCATCAAAAACGCTTACCGGCAAAGGGAGGTCAACAGAAGCACTGACACTTCGCTCTACAATAATAGCAGCCTCCGTTGCTGACAGGAAACGCTGTGGCAAGCTATGGCGACAACTATCGTAAAACCGGTTGCCAATTCTGATCGCAGAACACATAAGCACAACCCACAGCGGAGATAACAGAGGCACTGATTGCAGGTCAAGGCGCTGACAGTATACTTCATGAGCAAAGATGAGCGCAATGACACTGCAAGCATAGCTACCATTACGCCCGTCGAGTGTTGATTGGCTAATCTCTACAGGAAATTTCCATTCTATCAGGTTGCTATGCGGCAGATTTTCCCCAGTGACTTCAAGATCCTCCCCTGCGGTGGGCTGATCGATGTCTACACGTTCGTCATCAGAAATTGCACCATTATCGACATCGTCCTCGACATCATCATCATCTTCCTTTTCGTTTTCACCATCTTGGATATCAAGGGATTCCTCGAAGCTGATACCTGACAGAGCGGCTTTGAATGAGGTTGCTGCACTGACCAGTTGAAGTTTACAGAACGCGATCCCCTTTTTGACACACGCCAACTTTCCTTCAATTACTCTTGTGTTCTGAGACTCAGTTGTTTATCTGGCTATCTCCACCTAAACGTAAAAGGGTAAAAAAAAATCTTTATTAGCCAAAATGATTTCCAGCTAGAGACAAGTGCTTAAAGGTTTTGCAATTCTTAGCATACACTTTCTGACTGCACAGACTCTTCACCAGGCTCGAGCGGCATCTCAACGTCAAATTCACGGGGAGGATCTTGAAAAACTGGGAGAAAAAAAAGAAGAAAAGCAGTTGGAAATATATATTTCATTCAAAGACAATGCTACTCAACATGAATGTAAAACATTGAATTCATTTGAATCAAACTGGCTAACTGTCGAGGCTGTCCTTCAACTCATCTGCAATCCTCTGAAGCTGAGGCATAGCAACCTCCATGTAGAATTTTATGAAGTGGGCCATCTCCATTTTGACCAGGGAAACTTCTTCCTCCCATCGCTTTGTCATTTCAAACTTTTCAACGACTAATCTCTTGATACGTACTGGTGTATCTATAGGAACATTAATAATTGAACAAAGAGAGAAAGAGCGAAGTTTAGCACCCTATTTAAGTAAAAACGGTTGTATTGCTATGAGGGCTATAACAAGCAATAAGCCTAATTGACAAGGGCCTGTTCAACCATGGTAATTGGTCAGGTAAGTTGTTACCCTGTAATATGAGTACCGATGACTGTGACACCGATACAACTCATGATAAGTGGTTCCAACACTTTAGACACAAACAAACTTTTAGCGCAGAGACAGGACGGTGTACGGAACTTGTTAACGACATTCATCGACAAGATCTGCAATAATGTCGAAATCGAACCACGCCTTCAACCCCTGGACAACGAGCGATTTAATTTGAGGAGCACTGTTACAAGTTCTGAGGCAAGGTTGGACATCAAAGCGGGAGGTTTCTGGGCGAGAGGAGTTACGGCATTTTTTGATGTTAGAGTTACGCACGTCAACTCCAAATGTTACCAGAGCAAGCCAACATCGGAAGTGTTCAAAGAGCAAGAAGAAGAGAAGAAGCGCAAGTACCAGCAGCGGGTGTTAGATGTAGAAATGGCTTCGTTTACGCCTTTAGTGTTTGGAACCAATGGCGGAATGGGAAACGAGTGTCAGCGGTTCTTAAAGCATCTCGCAGATAAGATAGCTCAGAAAGACACCGAGCCTTATCATGTTGTAATCACTTGGCTCAGGACACAGATCTCGTTTGAATTCTTAAGATCGGTACATGCATGCGTCAGAGGTTCGCGAACGCCGTTTCGTAGCAAGATAGAGCAATCATTAGACTGTGAAATAAATGTCGCTATGCGGATATCTGACTCTATCGTGTCTATATGCTTTTATACTTAGGGGTTTTTATGGACACTGGTTTAGCCGTCATTAGTATAATTCGATTGTATGATCTTGATGTCTCTGCATGATGGAATTCTTTATTTTATGGAATTTTGAACTTTTATTATTATTTATATCTATTTCCTCTTCCTTTATGTATCGTTTATCTATTTTTTAGAATTTGTAAATGAATAGTGTTTTTACAATTTGCTTGCTATATGTTAATAAAGAGATTATTATTTTTTAATAATAATAATAATAATAATAATAATAATAATAGTAATAATAACAAAATAGTAAATATGATTATCATTTTTAGTCTGAGACACAGGGTCACCTTTTGTAAAACAGCTCCTGCACTTCCTGTAGTAACTATTTCTTTAGAAGTAGACCAGCATAATGGCGCCCCATCATAAGTCCCCTTAACTAGGTTCACAGAACACACACTTTGAGCCCTCACTAGAAGGTAAAAAAACAAAAGCTCCAAAAGAATTTTTTTAACCTCAAAGCGCATTTAGAGGTGCCCCCCTAAAAAGCCATAACATACTTATATAATTAAGACAGTTTCAGGAAACTGACAAGCTAAGATGTGAAAGGATTCCAGGTTCACTAAAAATCCTTGAGCAAGATAATTATTAATTCTTAGACCAAAGGGGAACATTATGATGATGTACATGTCAACTCTGTATTCCCCAAAAGAAACAGGCTCTTCTTTTGTTCTGTAGTGGGTGTTTGTCCTAGTCGTGAAAAAGGACCCGCAAAATAGGTCGGCCTGTACTTTGGTTAACAGAACACACACCTTGAGTCCTCACAAGAAGGTGAAAAAGGAAAAAAACTGAAGAACACTATTTTCTTTATCACAAAGAACTTTAAGAGGTGCTAAAAAAAACCCATAAAATAAATTTAAGATACTTACATTAAACTCTAAAGGCTTTTTTTCAAAGTACACTTGAAAACTCTACATATAAGTCAGATACAGTGGTGTGTACATTACACACAGTGTGTGTTCTTCATGCAGAATTGTAGTGTGTAAACCACTAAAAAAATTTTTTTTCGTTAATCTAAGTATCGTTATGGTTTTCTTGGGCACTTCTTAATGTGCTACAAGGCAAAAAGATAATTTTTTTCGAGGTTCTGTTTTTTACCTTCTTGTGAGGACTCAATATGTGTGTTCTATGGACCAACTTGTGGGGACTCTTCAGGGGTCCTCATTATGGTGGTCTATTTTCAAAGAACTACCTATTTAAGGGGACTTTTTCCGTGGGGACTCGAAAATGTCCCCATAATTTGAACAGTCCCCACTTTCCTGGTGTGTTTACATATGAATGTCCCCGTAAGTGTGCAACGGTGAGTGCACTTGGTACGATCACCCCCTAGTTCACACACTTGGTACACTCAACCCGCTAGTCTACACACTTGTACTCTCAACCCCCTAGTCTACACACTTGGTACACTCAATCCCCTAGTCTACACACTTGGTACACTAAACCCCCTTTTCTACACACTTAAATCACCCATCACCTTAGTCTACACACTTAGTACTCTCAACCCCCTAGTCTACACACTTGGTACACTCAACCCCCTAGTGTAAACACTTGGTACACTCAACCTCCCAGTCTACACACTTGGTACACTCAACCCCCCAGTCTACACACTTGGTACACCAAACCCCCTAGTCTACACACTCGGTACACTCAACCCCCTAGTCTACACACTTGGTACACTCAACCCCCCAGTCTACACGCTTGGTACACTCAACCCGCTAGTCTACACACTTGTACACCCAATCCACTTGTCTACACACTTGGGACACTCAATCCCCTAGTCTACCAACTTGATACACTTAATCCCCTTGTCTACACACTTGGTAAACTTAATCCCCTTGTGTACACACTTGGTACACTCACCCCCTAGTCTACACACTTGGTACACTCACCCCCCTAATCTACACACTTGGTACACTCACCTCCGTAGTCTACACACTTGGTACACTCACCCCCTAGTCTACACGCTTGGTACACTCACCCCCTAGTCTGCACACTTGGTACACTCACCCCCTAGTCTACACATTTGGTACACTCACACCCCTAGTCTACACACTTGGTACACTCAACTTGTGAGGTCTGTGTTTCCATACACCTCTTATGAGGACCCCCCTTTCTATTGGAGGTATCAAAAAAAAAATATGGATGTTTGGTAACTTATTTGCCCATCTCTTTAAACACTGGATTAGACTTTAAGAAATTTCAATTTTTTTTGTGGGGTCTTTGTTATGAGGACCTGCCCATTACTCAACTTTGAATACTTATGGGTACTACATACCATACAATTCTTATGAGGACATACTCACCTAACTTGTGAGGTCTGTGTTTCCATAGTGATATCCTACTTGCGAGGACCACCTCTTCTGATGCAGAAGAAGAAGAAGAAGAAGAAGAAGAAGAAGAAGAAGAAGAAGAAGAAGAAGAAGAAGAAGAAGAAGAAGAAGAAGAAGAAGAAGAAGAAAAAGAAGGAGAAGGAGAAGGAGAAGGAGAAGGAGAAGGAGAAGGAGAAGGAGAAGGAGAAGGAAAAGGAGAAGGAGAAGAAGAAGAAGGCTGTTTGGTTGCTTGTTTGTTATAAGTCAAGACATTTGCTTCCTGACGTTTCACTAACTCCCCTCTGACTACTTAACGGGAATTTTAATTCGTGCTAAACTTATGGGGACATGATAGTACACGACTACTTATGGGGACTACTTGCCAAACTTATGGGGACATGATACTTACACAACTACTTATGGGGACTACTTGCCAAACTTATAAGAGGACGTGCCAATAAACAACTACTTTTACTAATGGGATTATTTGCCATAGCTGAGCTATTGATTTTCTTAATTCATGAAGGGCACGTGTTTGCATGGAAACCAATCTATATTGTCTCTTTGTGTCTGTTTGAAAGGCCAATAAGGTTGAAGATGATACCAAGGTTCTGATATTATGCACTTGTACGATTTTGCACTTTATTTCAGCCACATCCCATCTCATAATCACAAGAAATCTGATTATCTGAACAAAATAACAAAAAAATGCTACATTTAGTTTGCATTGGAAAACATCGACACTTGATTTTGAACACATGAGGAGCACAATAATAATAGACTGATGGGTCAAAGGGGGGAGGAAGATGCATTACAAATATAGGGACCATGGAATAAAATAATATTGGAAAGAGTGATATACTTAACTGGCGGAATGGGCAATGAATGCTTGAGATACCATAGTCGATTAGCGGAGCTGATTGCTATCAAGAAAGGGGAGCAATATGCCAAAACCGGATCAGAAGCCGGATTTCATTCCCACTATAAAGATCTGCACTCGTCTGTCTTAGAGGTGCTAGGACATTACGAAGAATTCAACGAGACATCAAGAACGCGGACATTGACATTGAAACTGCAGAAGGGGCCATTTGAGAGATGCGTTCTTTTGTTTATGTTTTTTTTCTTTTTATCAAGTGGAACTGATTTTAAAATGCCGAATTTCATTTTTTTAAAACTTCATGATATTTGGTTTTCTTTTCTTTACAAAAACATTATTGCTTGAAAATGAAATGTGAATAGGTTTTTAATAGCTCTTTTTCATATACTTCTAACTTGTAAATAGCAATTTGTGTGGAATATTTTAATAAAGAATTATATTATTTTAAAAAAAGTGATATACTTACTGACAATAATAATAATAATAATAATAATAATAATAATAATTTCTGATAACTAAGGATTTGGAAAAACATTTCAGAATAAAAAGTAGCGATATTAAAACATGACGTTTTGGCGACGACATGTCACTATTATCAAATGTAAATTATAATAAGATTGGTAACGTTATATAAAGAAAGCAAGGTGTGAAATTACATTAGAATAAAACGAGATGGAGTAAAACGAAAGAATGTGCAAAATTAAATGAACAGTTTTGCTGGTATGGAGTCTTTTTGAGTGTTAAGAATGAGTGTCTTTTTCCTTATTAGAAGCATCTCATAAATAAGGCACTCGAATTTCCCGCGGCATTTCTTTAGGATCGTAAACTGCTCGTGAAGATTGTTCAGTCTTTGATCATGTTGGTCCTTAAGATGTTTGCCGATGACGGAATACTTGTGCTCCTCAATGCGGAGGTGGAGGTGACGGCTTGTGTAGCCTATATAATTCGCATCACACGAATTGCATTTAAACTCATACACAACGCCTTGTTGATTTACTAATGAGGGCTTTGTTTCCGTGACTTTCAGGTCTTCCGAGATTTTCCTACTTGTGAACACTGGTTGTAGAACACGATCAATTTTCTTTCCAAGATGGGTTAGTTGTCTGCGCACGGAGTCGGCGGATTTCTGATCTTTAAAAGGCAAGATGATTCGTACGGGGCTGTCGACTGGCTCAATTTGGTTTTGGTTCTGGTCTTGTGAAGCGTGGAAACTCTTGAAAATAGAGTCAATAAGTTTCTCAGGATATTTCAGTTTCAGAAACATTGTTCTCAGATCCTGGCATTCTTTTGAGAAAAGGTCCGGTGAGGATGACAAGCGGTTGGCGCGATCAAGCATAGTTCTTATCAGCGATCGTTTATATCTGTTGTCAACATGGCTCTGATAATGTAGTAGAAGACCTTTGTTGGCCTTTTTTCTGTAGACAGAGGTGTTGAGGCGGTTATCGGTCTTGTTGATTACCATGCCTACGAAGGGTAAGCTTTTGTTGACTGCTGTTTCCATTGTAAACTGGATTGCTGGGTGTGTATCATTCAGAACTGAAAGGAAATCAGTAGCAGCGGCAAAGTCGGGTACTAGAGCGAAGGTATCGTCGACGTATCTTCTGTATAAATTGGGAAGCTTGTTTCCTTGTGCAAGTTTCTCCTCAATGGAACACAAAAAGGTGTTAGCCATCAGTGGTCCTAATGGTGAGCCCATAGCAAAGCCGTCTATTTGCTTGTACAAATTACCGTTAAACTGGAAAAGCTGATCTTTAGTTGCGATTGTGAGCAGCTCGATTAGGTCGCCCTCACAGATGTTAAGGTTGTGTGTGTTGTTAAACCAGTTCCCATCGAATGCTTTCTTTGCTAAAATCTGTGATGTCATACGACACCAGGAAATCATTCTCACCGATTTGAAGATGTTGGATCTCTTCGGAGAAATGAAAGATGTCAGATATGGTGTACTCATTGCTCGATAATGGTTTTAACTTCTCGTCCAGCCACTTTGCTAGAGCGTAGTTGTACGTGTCTGTTGCAAACAAGATGAGCCGCATGGCAAGACGTTCCTTATGGGTCTTGGGGAGCCCATAAAGATGGGCTAGTCTGGAGCCTTTCTTGCAGACGGAATCTGCAATTTGTTTAGGAAGAATCCTCCTGACGACCGATTCCAGGTGCTTCTCTTTCTCAAAGAGAGGGTGGTAGTATTTTGGTGGTCTTCCTCTCGTTATGGGTCTCTCTAGTCCAACTGGCGTGAATTTGGTTTGGTCATAGATTGATGCTTCACAAAGCAAACGAACATAATCGGACTTATCCATGACAACAACGCCTTAACCCTTATCCGGTTTAGTGATTACTATGTCGTCTCGTTTCCTGAGTTTGTTGATAGATTTCAGCAACGTTTTAGGTGGTTTGGGTCCTTTTCTTTCGATGCAGTTGAGCGCGATTGAGCGAAGGGTCGCTGCAGCTAGATCCTTTTTGTTATCAGGAAGCGTAGGCTCTAGTTTCTAATAAGCCTTCTCGAAATTGGCTTGGATATCCATGGCAGATATTCGAAGCTGAGGAATCGCAAACTTTAGACCTCGGCAAAGCACGAGCTTATCGAAGAAAGTAAGATGATAGGATGAGATATTCTGAATGTGTTCGTCAACATCAATATCTCTGTTCAACAACCTGGCGATTTTTGACGTGTGATCGTCCGACATCTTCTGGTAGTGTTTCCTGCGTAGCAAAGCAATTGTTTTCAGGATGCATAGATAACGGAAAGAAGAGCATCACCATGGGCTCACCATTAGGACCACTGATGGCTAACACCTTTATGTGCTCCATTGAGGAGAAACTTGCACAAAGAAACAAGCTTCCCAATTTATACAGAAGATACGTCGACGATACCTTCGCTCTAGTACCCGACTTTGCCGCTGCTACTGATTTCCTTTCAGTTCTGAATGATAAACACCCAGCAATCCAGTTTACAATGGAAACAGCAGTCAACAGTAGCTTACCCTTCGTAGGCATGGTAATCAACAAGACCGATAACCGCCTCAACACCTCTGTCTACAGAAAAAAGGCCAACAAAGGTCTTCTACTACATTATCAGAGCCATGTTGACAACAGATATAAACGATCGCTGATAAGAACTATGCTCGATCGCGCCAACCGCTTGTCATCCTCACCGGACCTTTTCTCAAAAGAATGCCAGGATCTGAGAACAATGTTTCTGAAACTGAAATATCCTGAGAAACTTATTGACTCTATTTTCAAGAGTTTCCACGCTTCACAAGACCAGAACCAAAACCAAATTGAGCCAGTCGACAGCCCCGTACGAATCATCTTGCCTTTTAAAGATCAGAAATCCGCCGACTCCGTGCGCAGACAACTAACCCATCTTGGAAAGAAAATTGATCGTGTTCTACAACCAGTGTTCACAAGTAGGAAAATCTCGGAAGACCTGAAAGTCACGGAAACAAAGCCCTCATTAGTAAATCAACAAGTTGTTGTGTATGAGTTTAAATGCTATTCGTGTGATGCGAATTATATAGGCTACACAAGCCGTCACCTCCACCTCCGCATTGAGGAGCACAAGTATTCCGTCATCGGCAAACATCTTAAGGACCAACACGATCAAAGACTGAACAATCTTCACGAGCAGTTTACGATCCTAAAGAAATGCCGCGGGAAATTCGAGTGCCTTATTTATGAGATGCTTCTAATAAGGAAAAAGAGACCGACTCTTAACACTCAAAAAGACTCCATACCAGCAAAACTGTTCATTTAATTTTGCACATTCTTTCGTTTTACTCCATCTTGTTTTATTCTAAAGTAATTTCACACCTTGCTTTCTTTATATAACGTTACCAATCTTATTAAAATGTACATTTGATAATGGTGACATGTCGTCGCCGAAACGTCATGTTTTAATATCGCTACTTTTTATTCTGAAATAATAATAATAATAATAATAATAATAATAATAATAATAATAATAATAATAATAATAATAATAATAATTAATTAATTACCTATCACTGGATGAGGCTGAGTATGACCTGAAGAATTATAAAGATTGAGGAGTTTTCCAATACAAATCCTTCTAATCTTACTTTTGAGATATATGGATAAAAATTTACGGGTAATTAACCTACTTTAAATATGCTCTCTCCGTTCCTAAGACCTTGTAACAAAACTTTCCAAAGGAGAACTGTGTTTGATCGGAAAGTTGATTATGTGACCAGCTATTGCAAAAGGCCTATTAGTGACAATTTATACTTTCTTATAGCTGCCTTAGCACATTCCGTCACTTCAAATCGACTGTCTGCCCAGTCCTAGCTTAGCGAGGTTTTATGAGTCACGTATTTGTAGTATATTTAAGTTTAAAACATTAGGTTTTACGATTCTTGGGAAAAGGAAAACTGTAATACATTTTGTTGAAACACCAATTTGTTAATGAGAGAGAACTTCTAAAGACTTGAACAAAAAAAGCAATGAGATAGGCTCCCCTTTCCTAGAGTGTGCACGGCCGGTGAGACCAGTTCCTGGACATTGCCTTCCTTTGAGACCATCACAGGTAATCCAATGTGGATCATCAGAGGAGCGCAGTCTGTCATGGGAGAATTTTGGGGGGCTTTGGTAGAATCCAATATGGCGGCCAAGCTCTTTCTGGAAAATCCTCCTTCTGATCAAATAAGCCAGTTTTTCGGAGAAAAAAGCGAGGAGTACATGTCTTGTACAGAAAAAGGCACGGAGTTTGCTGAGTTCGAAACAGGAGTAGGAGTCATCGAAGAGAAATACAACATTTCGTGGTCGAAATCCAGACTTGCAAAAGTTGATTCCCATCCAAGGAATGGTCAAAAGGACATTGAAAAAGCTTCATGAAAAGGTAATTAGAAGACTGCGCTCAAAACCAACTTTAGCGACACAGTGCATGGAGAGGAGATTTCACTATGGACATTTCCTGAGAAGTTTTTGATTTGATTTACCATAAAATTGTTAAGTCCAACATTATTTAACAACTTTGGCCATCAGTCGAGAGAGAAAACCAACCTGTAGTGACATTGGAATCACGGACAGGAAAAAGACAGCTGTATTTGTTTTTAACAAAATGAATCAAGGTGGTATTCTTATTAGCCGTAATCATTTCTTAAAGAAGTGTTTGGGAAACTGTGCTGGTGGTGTTCATACAGTTGAGAGATGTGAAGTGGTTGTTTGCAGGGAAAAACCTATGAGATTTAAATATCATCACAGCACAGAAGTTTTATCAGTCAACTTTCATTATGGTAATTGGAATCAATTCGGCATTCCACAACACTTATTAATGGGTACAATACAAGCAATTATGACTTGCTACCAAAATCAGTAATCTGCATGGAGCATTTGCTTTATAGCCCGTGAACAGGCTCCCAAGTGGGGTATAGGGTGAAAAGAAAAATAGAGGGCCGGGCGGCGGGAGCACAGTATGGGGCGAGGAAGAGCTTGATTTTCATCTTCGCCCTAGACCCCAATTGGGAGCCTGTTCACAGGTTATTGCTTTAGAATCCAGGAATTATTTCTTAGTGCTGAGGAACATCCCTGTTGTTCCAATATCCATAATGAAATGGTGAAGTAACTGAAGAACAGAAAGTGGCACTATCTTAAACCATACAACTTCTTTTTATGTTTTGCACAGTTCAATAACCTGATCGTCACCCTTACTTCAGGGAACTGTTAGTATTAAAAACAACATAACATATCAATGCCTGGGGATGCTCTTGTTAGTTATCTCATGACAGAGGCAGCTATTCTTTGACCTCTATCTCTTTCCCCTTCCCATTGGGTTTCATTGCAGATTTTGCATTTTCAAAGTTAGGTTTTCTCAGAGTAGGTCATGTTTAGTTTACAGGGTACCATTAATAACACTCTGGGGCCAACCCACCACTAAAAGCTGAAAGATTCGACGTTGTGCTAACAGAATTCAGCCCAATGAGATTCAAATATGTTAAGAACTGAAAAATCTGTCTGTGAGTTTTCATTACAGCTACTGGAACTGACTGAAATTGACTGAAATTGTACTGTTTCATTCAATGGAGGATCAGATTGCAACAATACGTTGTCTCGGTACACTCAATCTTGATTATTACACTTTTTTCATGGTCATACCGTTGAGCTTTTGATGTGCAGGAGTATGTAGGAAGAAGTTCTCTGTCATTGTGGTTCCAGTTGCTATTACAATTTAATTCATTGTGAATGTTCCACTGCAGGAGACTAACATTGTCTAATATAAATACATTGGATGAACAAATGTTCCAACATCCATAACATATGTTCCCCTGTTAAGAACTTTGAATAAAAAAAAAAGTGAAAATTTGTTTCACAGCCCATCAGAATAATCTTATTCAATCTGTAGATAAAAATTTGACAATCATTTTAGTGCACGAATGGAGATTTTTCATTTAATATGAGCAAAGTTATAAGTTTTTTCGTTTTTCCACAAAGTGCGGCGTCTTAAATTAAATGAGTGAAGTGTTGGCATGAACTTTGAATAAAAAACACCTGTAAATTTGTTCCAAGGCGCATCAGAATAACCTTATACAATGTGTAGGGAATAAGTTTATAATCATTTTTATAGTACACGTATGGTTATTTCTCGTTACATGATCGGGCAAAGATATGACTTCTTTTAGCTTTCAAGGTAGTGTATGTATAGCCGTCTTAATTTCAATTAAAATACGGATGTGTCATCTACATTCACGAGTTGGCTCAAAGGAGACTTTGATTTAAAGATAAATTATTTCAAATGTTGTTAACACTTTGATAATCTGATCAGTTTACATGATGTTGAGGACACCACAGTGGTTTTCTACGGATCTTTGACATGTTTATTGAACCTGCTGTTACAATTACACTGTAATGGTATGTCTAGAGTTAAACAACTGGAAATGTTTAATAGTTGGTGTTGTGGAATACAAATTGGCATACGCTTCAGCAGATCAAAATTACACCGATTGCTAATCATGTAGCAACTTCATTTTGAAACCCGAACTAGAAGCAACTGTAATACATGCAGCTTGTTTAGCAGACAGAGATACACAGGAGGTTTTGTTTTCTGGATTTGTCCTACCACCGAGCAGCAATTCTTAGTGATTTTTGTCAAGCCGCTACAATACCGATTTGATAAATTTTGGACGCTGCAAATGCAACTTTTCTGTAAAATCATATACCGGCCGCCTCGAATGAGCTTCTACATGGTTCATAAAGAAAGAGCTGATGCTCAGTTGGTTATTCAAAAAAGTGGTGCCATCGCTTAGGGTAGATGTCACTTAAAGATCTTTTTAACACAGGGCTTATAATAAGTCACAGATTTCACAATGATGGTCACTTTTAAGAGTGGTCACAAACAGAGCTTTGTGTAGTTCTGTAGTGGCAAAGTCATGCTGCTCACATACATAACAATTTTTAGGTCAACTTACTCTTAGAGCTCTGAACTCCACAGTCTTGATACGGAATCACATCCGCAACATGAATACTGTTCTTTGGAACCTTGGAACAAACTTTCTTTTTGGCAAGAAGTTGAGGCTCTAAAAAGAGATAGAGAATCACACTGGAAATTAACTTACCCTATAAATCCCCCTTCTGGGTGGGGAATTGCAGAAAAACAACTCATGCTTATATGCATCTCATGAAAAAACAAGACAATAACACTAGAGCATATCTTGTTATGTTCTTTTTACATGTAAGCACAGAATCAATTTTCCATAATCCCACACCTCCCTCTCTTAGGGACTTGACCAATTACAAAAGAAAAAAAAAGAAACCTAACTAGAGACCCAATAAATTTTTAATAACGATTAGGCTTACAAGGTGACATAACTTATTCAACACATTCCACCATTAGCAATGTAAGTAAAACAAACACTGCCATAACTTATACTCTTTATTCGTCAAACCTTATTAACATTTATAATGATAACTTCCACTTGACATCACTTGGCATGCATTTAAAAACCATCCCACAGGAATTCTTCATATATTGACAACTTACATGTACAGTGTAGGTCCAGTAGTTAGAAGTTACATTGTCTTATTCCAGGCATGTAACATCAGCTAGATCAAGAGGATTGTCACCTCCAAACAACTTTTATTATATTATATAACTACTGCTGCAAGACTGGGGGGAAAATAAAACTGTGCTCTGCATGCATGTCTAATTCGGAGACTCAGGACCCCACACCAAAGAAAAACATTTTAGATGTGCTGATGTGCTCATTTCCCTACCATGTGGATGTCACAAAAACCAGAGACATACTGTAATTGAACCTTTTAAGTGGTGGATATATGATATTAAAACTGGCATGCACATTTTTAAAAGTGCACTTGAATTCTAATTTAAGCATGCCTTTATAATCCATACCTATTGAGCATGCACCTTTTCCAGGGATGGAACAGCTTAGAAGAGCAGGATTTGATACATATTACAATGCATCAACAATCTCGGGGACAATCTGGCTTTTTAATACAATACCAATTCACTAAGGCACTTAAATCTGAAAATGTTACAAAATGACAGTACACACTGTACTGCTGCTTACCAGATCATTAAAAAAGCCATGCATTTTCCTTTCCTTGAATTTGACTCCTAAACTTTGTTTCTGAAGAAAGATATGGTAATTAATATCAGTGTCACTCCTTTTTGTTTGATGTTTGTCTGTTTGTTTGTTTGTTTGTTTGTTTGATTTCGTTTGTTTCATTTAATGTCGCACCTGAGGATTGCTGAGAACAACACAGTCAAGGTCTTTTTCCATATCAAATCAACCGTGATCACTTGGATTGTTCTTTTTTTATTTAATCCCTTCAAAGTTAGAGGGGTTTTTTTTGAGGTTCTACCACAGTATGTACCATCA
>NW_028145436.1:167500-180000 GCF_977016875.1 Pavona decussata | reverse complement strand
ACGTTGCTGGGGAAAAACTAGACACTTTGCATCAATCAAATCCGCAGTTATGATTATTAATTATTAATTATCGTCTCCGATAGAGACGAAACGCGTCGGAAATAAACTACAAGAAGTACTTCTTCTGTTATGCTGCTTACTAGTCTTTGTTATAAAGTTAAAAAAATAAAATCGTTTAAGATCATTTTAGATCATTTTAGGTCATTTAGATTCATTTTAGATCATTTTAGGTCATTCCTTGTTTTAGTAACTACATGCATTTGGCCGCTCAAAGGCAGCTGTTCCCTCAGATCAGATCTGTTGATATGTAACAGCATGATTTTATCAATTAAAAGTTCTTTTGGGATTGGAAAGCATTAAATAATGTTCAACTGCATAAGAACATGTATGGTAAATGTTTAAATTAGCATCCCCCTTTAAGGCTAAAAATGAATTAACAACCCTGATCCTTCCCCTTAATAACTGAATATGCTGTGTTTCATTTTATCCTTGGTTTTAATTTTTATTAATATGTAAGATAATGAGTACAAAACTAAGGGAAATAAAATTTAAACCAATCAAGGATAAAACTGAACCACAACACGTACATGCATACACAATACATATTTTGTCATCAATCTGTTCAATGAATATTAATTATTTTTTAGCATATATAAGTGTGAAGTACATGTACATGTACAATCACTAGAGAATGGCCTTTTTGGGGACATATCCCATGAGGAATGGTAAAGACAGTTCTTGAAGATGGTCACAGATTACTTTCAAAGCAGGAAATTAAATATGCTCTGCACCAACTTTGGTTCAATTGAAACAAACATAAAATAAATGTCATTTTGAGGCCAAAATTCTGAAGACTGAAATCAGTGACTCAAAAAAAGTACTTAAACCCCCTCTCCTCGAAATAGCATTAAATTAAAGTTTATCAACAGTATTGTAAGTTTCACAAACCTTAATTATTCTTTTGGCTCTTATTTCTGCTGCCATCTCTTTTCTGAACCTTGGCATGTCGTCCTATAACCAAACACACGTGTAAAATAAACTGCAGATAATAAGTTCATATGCAAATAATAAAAATAAGTGACTATCAACAAGTTAGTGTCAACATTAAGAGGGACACTTAGTGATGGGAGTAATTTGTGTGTCAGATTATGATTCACCTGTGGCATAAGAAGACACACAGGGTTTGCACTGTAAGTATCCTTGGGGACTCCAATTACAATTCCTTATACTTTTAGTATAAGGAATTATACGGATTACCTTAAGGGGCAGCGGGTGTTTTCACCTCATGTCCTGGCAAGGCGTCTTAATCTGTTTCCACCGACATTAATCTGTCAGAAAAAATTTGCGCATGTGTAAGTACACCAAAGATTAGAGGTGGTGAGGGCCATCTTAAAATTGTCATCAAGTTGTAATCAACGCGCATTTCATCGTCCACTGCACTAAAAATGCCTTTGTTTTACTTTAAGGCAATTATCACGTGAAACTCGATCGATCGATAATTTGTGCCTTGATCTGGTCAATACAGACCAGCTATAATGACAGACTGTAGATCAAAATGAGCGAGAAAAGTTGACTCGGTGGGTCATTCAATAACGTAAAAACACTCTAGAAGAAGAAAGGAAACAGATCGAGACAAGAATGGAGAAAAAGGATTCAAAAGCGGAAAATGGAGAATTCTATCGCAACTTAATCATACGCGTATATATATACCACAGCATACTGGGGTGGCAAACGACGTATTACAAAGAAATCGTGAAGTCAAGGAAAAACAACCAGTTTTTTCGTTGATTTCTTATCTTAGAAATTGATGATATGCAATGATTGTACATCATTGAGTTGACTGAGTAGAAGTAAAATCGTTGGATATTATAATGGTTTGTGTCAGGTCTGTTGTATTTAAATGAGGGGCAGTTCCTGTTAATATCACAGCAAGCTAGCAGGTCTTAGCAAACAGCACTGGTTCCCTTGTTTTTAAAACCACACCCCTTTTTTAAAAATAATTCAGATGTTGTTGTATTGATCCATGGATATTATAATGACAAAGCAAGACAAACTTTACATCTGCTGTGACTCCAGCATGTTGCATTTCAAATCTGTTATGAGCAGACTATTGTATTTTCCATTTTTTAACTTTGTGGTTTCCTGTAGAATTAAATGAGAGGCAGTCCCTGTTAATATCACAGCAAGCTAGCAATTAGCACCGGTTCCCTTGTTTCTTGGTGAATTTAAAGATCGGACAAAATAAATCTATATAGGTTACTATAATTACAAAAAATATTGCTTTAAGTTTTACGCACTGGACGTTTCTAATTTATGATTTTGGTTGATTATTTTAAGTGCATTTCGTGGTAATTTAGAGGCGTAAATGTCACAATTTTCCAGGAGTGCATGCCCCTGGATCCAACCGCCCCACCCCTCCTCCACCAGTTGGCTCACCTTACAAAACGCTGGGTTACACTGCACTCGTGGGTGTGCCACATAGAGTACAGCCTACGTTTGCTGATTAATAATCACATATAGCTAAAAAAACATTTGGGTAACAAAACATTCGGTTGGTTGGATCAAAAAGCAAATTAATATACCTCAGGGGCACCCAACAGATCGTTTCAGTAAATTATCTGTTCGGAAGGCCCTTAATCCCCTACAATTTTCTAAAGGGAAATTTCACCACGAACTTTCGTGATGTGGGAAATTTAAGGCCTAGTGTTTTCGGATTGATAAAAATGTTGTTTTCGGGGGTACCGAAAACAGGTCAGCTAAGATTTTCAGAAAGGTAATAAGGCCTAGGGTTTTTGGGAAATGGACAAGAATGCCCTTCTAATTTCGAAAAGACTCAAGTTCCCTTAGAATAACTGAACAGGTAAAAAATATTATAGCGCTGCCTAAAATGAACCTATAGAGCTTTAAAGTCACTCCAGATCGCCTAAAATAACGTTTCAAAGGATCTGAGATAAAATTGTCGTCGGGTGCCCCTGATACCTTCTGTTCTGAAAATGAGTCAGTGGATTGTTCAGTGTTCTATTTAGTCACATATTTAGGAGTGCAATTTTAAGGACCGCACTCATGACCGCACTCCTCCACTATCAGTAGCGACCTTCAGATCAGAGCACGAGTACGGGATTGAGTTCAAGTGCGACTTTCAAATTTCAGACTAGTCACGTCCCCAGAACTCTCACTAATTCCCTTTGTTTATCAGCGCATAAGGAGGCCTAAGAAACAAGATTGGTGCGACAAGCAGTTATTTGAACCACGCAAACTAGATTTGAAAACTCGTACTCGCACTCAATCTCGTACTCGTATTAAAATCTGAAGGTCCCTAATGTTATGACGCCTACCCCCTGGACAATTACTTTGGCGATGTACACTGCATGATCATGTTAGTCGACTTTTTGCCAGGCTTGGATTAAATATTGTGACTTTCTAACCAAACGCTCTTCTGTTTTAAAGTAAATCGTTTACGTTTAAATAAGCGGGCCTTACCTTGGTTCGGTCCATGGCCCTTTATTTGTTTCGATGCAATGCCTTCCATTTCACATAATAAACACGCGCCAATTCCTTAGCAGAAGAATGCGTCCCTCTTTCTTTTAAAAATTGTCTTCGCATTTCTCTGGTATCCCTTCGTTTGCAGCCTTAGAAATCCTCTCCTTTTTTCCTGGCCCCAGTTGTTCAAAGGCCGGATAACTTTATCCAGTGGATAAGTCACTATCCGACAGTTTCATTCTGTGCAAAGATTTCAGTATTTCCTCGTGCACAAGCAAATATGCACACTCTAACCACTGCTTAGTTGGGGAATGTACGAAAACCGTGCACAACATTTAACGTGAAGTATATTTTAGACGCTGAAGAGTGCCTTATCCAGCGGATAAAGTTATCCGGCCTTTGAACAACTGGGGCCTGGTGTCGTGCATCTTGCGCTTTTCTTTTCATGGCATTTTCGAAAGGGCGCGCTTATTCATCTCGTTCCCGCTAAACTGTGGTTCCTGTGACTTATATATGAGCCCGCATATCCATTCCACGATAGTTATGATTACCAAATTCGAATCAATCTCGAACCCAGAGTCTTCAGGCTTTTTGGTCAGCGGGGCAACGCCGGGAAGACTCTGGGGACATCGAATTTTATTACCGCAGGATTTCTGCGGTAAAACAATGGAAACCGTTACGGAACAGCCAATCAAAAAAATTGAATTTTTTCGATGACCCCAGAGTCTTCCCGGCGTTGCCCCGCTGACCAAAAAGCCTGAAGACTCTGGGTACGAGATTGAATTCGAATAGGCAGCGGCTTATCGCAAAACAACGGGGTAGGTACTTCATATATGGTAATTATGAAGTACCTACCAAAACAATAGAAAACATTCGCTGACCCGGAAATGTATGTACAATTAGTAGATCTATAGCGAGACGAAAAGATGGTGATTAGTTTGTAAACTTTGTGCATAGGGCGCAGAAAGGCGGAGGAGTCACATCTGACAAGATTCAGACCAATGTTTTCTTAATGTTTTCTTTTTGAATCCTTAAGAAAAATATCTGAGTGCTGGCTTATATAAATGTCTCCGCTCTCAGGCCCGCAAATGATCCCGGCCCGCAAATGATCCCAGGACCGGAAATGATCCCCAAATTGAACCGCAAATGATCCCTGGACGGGAAATGATCCCCATGTTGGACCGCAAATGATCCCCGATCACCTTACCATAAATATAGAATGGAATGGACTCAAATTTGGACAGTGGATTTAAACTTTATAGAATTCCTTTTTTTAATAACACCACTCGTTATATTTAAGATATCTGCATGCAAATTTCTCAACTTTAAAAATTATAATATTATTATATAGCAGCACAGTACAACAGAACAATTTACCTATAAACTGTAACATACATGTATATGATGCACTTATACCATAACAAGGGCCTAAAATGTGCACGAATTGTACGAAACTATTCCAAATTAAAGAGCGGGTCAGTTAAGACTTTCACAAGTTTTATTTTATTTAATTTTTTTTTTTCGAAAAAGGAAGGAGAATCGGTCAATGCGCTTCAGATGGCGGTCAAATCTCACTCACTTTCGTCGCCTTTGTTCTTAATCGGATCTTAGTCTTAAGCATAACGTTTAAGCCTCGGTCGTCCAATACGTTATCGCGTAATATGTTGATTTTGTCTTTCGTTTTCGTTTTGCCGCTAGTTGGACTCCCAGTCTTTTTTTTTTTCTATTTTTTTTTACAAAACACACTGTCGTCGGCATACCGATTTTGCCATCCAGATTTTTCCTTGATCATTACAGGAGGCACATTGTTTACGGAAGTGCTGTTGATAGTTTAAAACCACATTTTCGGTGCAATACGAGTCTCACCCATCCCATTGTAAAAGTTCACAGCAATCAACATTCACTCACTGCGTGCAGTCGATTTTTTCCGGTTCACTCAAAAACCTTCGAACAATTGAATAATCCGGAGTAAAATAAAGTGTTATCGTCGATGTGCAGCGAGTATTAAACATGACGAAGCAAAGGCGACACACCCGATTGCTCGTCCTTTACTGGCGATACATCCGAGATAAGAATGGCCGAGTTCAAAATCTCCCTCTGAAGAAATTTCTATTTAAAAAATATATCAGAGTGCTGGCTCACGAAGCAAAGGCGACGCACCCAATTAGTTATTGTTCTCAGGTGACACACCTGATAGCCTGCGAACACACACGTATTTCCGGCTGTCGAGAGAATTCCGGCGGAGAAAATATCGACAGCCGGAAATACGTCTACGTTCGCAGGTTACACGCCTGAGAGAACAACTGGCATGTATGTTCCAGTTTATATAAAAAAATTGTTCTGTTGCACTGAACTGCTACATTATAATTTTTAAAGTTGTTAAATTTATATGCATATAGCTTAATATAACGACTGGTGTTATTAAGGGAAAAAAAAGCGAAGTGTATAAAATTTAAATCCACTGTCCAAATTTGAGTCCGTTCCATTCTATATTTATGGTGAGGCGATCGGGGATCATTTGGGGTCCAATCTGGGGATCATTTCACGTCCGGGGATCATTTACGGTTCAATTTGGGGATCATTTCCGGTCCTGGGATCATTTGCGGGCCGGGATCATTTGCGGGCCTGTACAGCTCTTTTCTGTGTTTATGAAGGGAGCGGGTTTTTCTAATTCTAAAAGGCGATTTATAAGCGATATTTAGCCGATAAAAAATATGTGTAAAATATTACAATCTACAGAGGTGAAAAGATCGAGAAATTTTGGTGCCAAAGAAAAGACATGGCGCCACATGCCGCTTTTCGCAGCATTCCGTAGTTGGGCAACTCGTCATTTGCTTTTCGGCGTTGGCTTTCATTTATCCGCAGGGAAGAGTGAGTGGTTGTTGTTTCGCAAGACAAGTCAATCTCCGAGTGCGTTTGTCCCAATGAATGATTGAAAGCCAAACGACCTTGAAGCAGTGGATCTGTTGCGTGATTATATCCTTGATTTTAGTGCGTAAGGTAATGAAGGCGGCTGGAAATAGCACACTGAAAAAAAATGATGAAAACTCACGTTGTTATATCAGTATATTTTATTGTACAATAATTTGTATCTTGTAACTCCCAGTAAGAGGTTAATAAAAATTGTAAGTAAATTGTATCACTGTTTGAACGATTCTGTGATTTTTTTGTCGCTTATCCCCCGGACTATAGGTGATGGGCAAGTTCAAATTCATTAGACCTAGAGGGGTTTGAATGTTCATCGATTCGCACCTCCACATTTCTCCTGGTTTCCCCGATGTAAGGGACCGATCGTTTATTACGTCCGGGGGGGGGGAGGGGGCTGGTTTTCTAAAAAATCGAGTGTATGAAAATTTTACCCCCCCCCCTCCCCCCTCCCAAAAAAAAAAAATCTTTCAAACAAACGTTTTACTCCCCACGGCAATGACAGTTGGAAAATTTTACCCCACAACCCCGCCCATGGTTGGCCTGGTGGTTGAATTGTTGAGAAGTTCCAGGGCACAACGCTTGGTTACATGCGGGAAATCGCTAGCTCTCTGAATCTGAACTGGCAAGAGAAACAATCAGAATTTAGGCGAAATTCAAGTAAGGGAACGTACCTTAGAATATCTCTTCAATGTCTTGATAATAACGATGTTTTGTTATTGCTGGAGTCTATTCTTCAGTCGTCAAAAGAAGGTACACAGAAGATCAACGCAGCTCGGGGTTTGAGAGCAGTACAGATGCATTCGATGTATGGATGTGGATATAAACAAAGAAACAATACAATGATTGCTTCACTCAGTCGCAGGAGTGCTCGATCCAAAAACATGCAGAGCGAAATATAAATTTAAGATAGAAAATGTAACACAGTTACTCGAGTTTCACGCACTAAGCGATCATCAGACTTTGAAGAAGCCTGCCATCTCTATTTGTCTTTTAGTCAATTTTTTTGGCCAGATAAACGAGCCTTCAGGGATAAACTGCTTGATGAAATACACCGTTATACACGGCTATACATGCCTATACACAGCTATACATGGCTATATAATGTATTGCCATAGATACCCTTATATAGCCAGGTGTTGCAATTTATAGCCACGTATAGCCATGTATTGCCATGTATAGCCATGTTTAGCCATGTATTGCCATGTATAGCCATGTATTTCCATGTACAGCCATGTATTGCCATGTATAGCCATGTATAGCCGTGTATTGCCATGTATAGCTATGTATAGCCATGTATAGCCGTGTTTTGCCGTGTATTGCCATGTATAGCCATGTATAGCCGTGTATTGCCATGTATAGCCATGTATAGCCGTGTATACCCCTGTATTGCCATGTATAGCAGTACATGGCAGTACATGGCAATACACGGCTATACATGGCGATAAACGGCTATACACGGCTATACATAAAAACACATGGCAATACATGGCTATACACGGCTATACATGCCTATAAACGGTTATAAATGGCAATAGACGGCTATAAATGGCTATAAACGGCTATAAATGGCATTACATGGCCATACATGGCAATACATGGCTATACATGGCCATACATGGCTATACATGGCTATACATGGCTATACACGGCTATACATGGCAACACATGGCAATACATGGCTATACACGGCTATACATGCCTATACACGGTTATACATGGCAATACACGGCTATACATGGCTATACACGGCTATATATGGCATTACATGGCCATACATGTTTATACATGGCTATACATGGCTATACATGGTTATAAACGGCTAATGGCTGTATATGGCATTTAATTAACTATTATAATAAACGTTACTATTTTATTATAATAATTTCATCGGGCATTGCGGCGTATTTTGCGGGCTAAAATGAAGAATTCAGCGGGCTAAAATATATTTTAGCCCGCTGCCCTGAGCCAATGAGAAACAAGAAAATAACGTAGCCAGCCAATCAGAACTGGAAACCACTCCAACTTTTCTTGCTTGTTTGACTGGAAGCGCTGCCATCTGCAAAAAAATTGTTTTGAGCTACAAAATGTGAAAAATGGCTAAAAAAGCTAACGAAGAAGCAAATTCCCAGTCGTCTCAGCTAGCTAGAGAAGATGACTTACAGAAACTCGTGGGCGATGATGGAAATAATGCCTGTAGTAGCTCCATGGCCGGCGGCGAGGTGAAGGTAAACAGTTTGTCTTCGTCTCGCGAAACCCGCTCAGTTTAGCACTTGCACAATTAATTTCTGAACTCTTGTAAGTGACCATGTCTTCGCTGTTTACAAAATTCTGTTATTTTTCCTTTGAAAACTTTGAAGCAAATATTCTTTCGACAAATTTTGCGGTGTTCTGTCGAAGTTTAAAGCTTGTCACGGCGAGAATGAATACTTTTGTAGAATAAAATAACTGTAAAATAAACGCCGACCCAACGCTGGCAGCGTTCAGGATATCTGTACTGTCTTTGATTCGTTTTCTGAATGCCCTCTGAAATTATTATAATAGTAATAGAGTTGATGTTCTTGGGCGTAAATATGTTTTTGGCCCTTCTCAGAACTCATTTTAGCCCCGGGCTAAAATGAGCCTGAGTCGGGCCAAAAACATATTACGCCCGCGAACATCAACTCTATTGTTATATTATAATTATGATACACTTTAATAACCCTACTTAAAGTACATACCATTGTTTTGCGATAAGCCGCTGCCTATTCGAATTTGGTAATCATAACTATCGTGGAATGGAAATGCGGGCTCATATATAAGTCACAGGAACCACAGTTTAGCGGGAACGAGATGAATAAGTGCGCCCTTTCGAAATAGAGATCGATCATGCCATGAAAAGAAAAGCGCAAGATGCACAACACCAGGAAAAAAGGAGAGGATTTCTAAGGCTGCAAACGAAGGGATACCAGAGAAATGCGAAGACAATTTTTAAAAGAAAGAGGGACGCATTCTTCTGCTAAGGAATTGGCGCGTGTTTATTATGTGAAATGGAAGGCATTGCATCGAAACAAATAAAGGGCCATGGACCGAACCAAGGTAAGGCCCGCTTATTTAAACGTAGACGATTTAATTTAAAACAGAAGAGCGTTTGGTTAGAAAGTCACAATATTTAATCCAAGCCTGGCAAAAAGTCGACTAACATGATCATGCAGTGTACATCGCCAAAGTAATTGTCCAGGGGGTAGGCGTCATAACATTAGGGACCTTCAGATTTTAATACGAGTACGAGATTGAGTGCGAGTACGAGTTTTCAAATCTAGTTTGCGTGGTTCAAATAACTGCTTGTCGCACCAATCTTGTTTCTTAGGCCTCCTTATGCGCTGATAAACAAAGGGAATTAGTGAGAGTTCTGGGGACGTGACTAGTCTGAAATTTGACAGTCGCACTTGAGCTCAATCCCGTACTCGTGCTCTGATCTGAAGGTCGCTACTGATAGTGGAGGAGTGCGGTCATGAGTGCGGTCCTTAAAATTGCACTCCTAAATATGTGACTAAATAGAACACTGAACAATCCACTGACTCATTTTCAGAACAGAAGGTATCAGGGGCACCCAACGACAATTTTATCTCAGATCCTTTGAAACGTTATTTTAGGCGATCTGGAGTGACTTTAAAGCTCTATAGGTTCATTTTAGGCAGCGCTATAATATTTTTTACCTGTTCGGTCATTCTAAGGGAACTTGAGTCTTTTCGAAATTAGAAGGGCATTCTTGTCCATTTCCCAAAAACCCTAGGCCTTATTACCTTTCCGAAAATCTTAGCTGACCTGTTTTCGGTACCCCCGAAAACAACATTTTTATCAATCCGAAAACACTAGGCCTTAAATTTCCCACATCACGAAAGTTCGTGGTGAAATTTCCCTTTAGAAAATTGTAGGGGATTAAGGGCCTTCCGAACAGATAATTTACTGAAACGATCTGTTGGGTGCCCCTGAGGTATATTAATTTGCTTTTTGATCCAACCAACTGAATGTTTTGTTACCCAAATGTTTTTTTAGCTATATGTGATTATTAATCAGCAAACGTAGGCTGTACTCTATGTGGCACACCCACGAGTGCAGTGTAACCCAGCGTTTTGTAAGGTGAGCCAACTGGTGGAGGAGGGGTGGGGCGGTTGGATCCAGGGGCATGCACTCCTGGAAAATTGTGACATTTACGCCTCTAAATTACCACGAAATGCACTTAAAATAATTAACCAAAATCATAAATTAAAAACGTCCAGTGCGTAAAACTTAAAGCAATATTTTTTGTAATTATAGTAACCTATATAGATTTATTTTGTCCGATCTTAAATTCACCAAGAAACAAGGGAACCGGTGCTAATTGCTAGCTTGCTGTGATATTAACAGGGACTGCCTCTCATTTAATTCTACAGGAAACCACAAAGTTAAAAAATGGAAAATACAATAGTCTGCTCATAACAGATTTGAAATGCAACATGCTGGAGTCACAGCAGATGTAAAGTTTGTCTTGCTTTGTCATTATAATATCCATGGATCAATACAACAACATCTGAATTATTTTTAAAAAAGGGGTGTGGTTTTAAAAACAAGGGAACCAGTGCTGTTTGCTAGGACCTGCTAGCTTGCTGTGATATTAACAGGAACTGCCCCTCATTTAAATACAACAGACCTGACACAAACCATTATAATATCCAACGATTTTACTTCTACTACATTCAACTCAATGATGTACAATCATTGCATATCATCAATTTCTAAGATAAGAAATCAACGAAAAAACTGGTTGTTTTTCCTTGACTTCACGATTTCTTTGTAATACGTCGTTTGCCTCCCCAGTATGCTGTGGTATATATATACGCGTATGATTAAGTTGCGATAGAATTCTCCATTTTCCGCTTTTGAATCCTTTTTCTCCATTCTTGTCTCGATCTGTTTCCTTTCTTCTTCTAGAGTGTTTTTCATTATTGAATGACCCACCGAGTCAACTTTTCTCGCTTATATTGATCTACAGTCTGTCATCATAGGTGGTCTGTATTGACCAGATCGAGGCACAAATTATCGATCGATCGAGTTTCACGTGATAATTGCCTCAAAGTAAAACAAAGGCATTTTTAGTGCAGTGGACAACGAAATGCGCGTTGATTACAACTTGATGACAATTTTAAGATGGCCCTCACCACCTCTAATCTTTGGTGTACTTACACATGCGCAAATTTTTTCTGACAGATTAATGTCGGTGGAAACAGATTAAGACGCCTTGCCAGGACATGAGGTGAAAACACCCGCTGCCCCTTAAGGTAATCCGTATAATTCCTTATACTAAAAGTATAAGGAATTGTAATTGGAGTTCCCAAGGATACTTACAGTGCAAACCCTGTGTGTCTTCTTATGCCACAGGTGAATCATAATCTGACACACAAATTACTCCCATCACTAAGTGTCCCTCTTAACGTTGACACTAACTTGTTGATAGTCACTTATTTTTATTATTTGCATATGAACTTATTATCTGCAGTTTATTTTACACGTGTGTTTGGTTATAGGACGACATGCCAAGGTTCAGAAAAGAGATGGCAGCAGAAATAAGAGCCAAAAGAATAATTAAGGTTTGTGAAACTTACAATACTGTTGATAAACTTTAATTTAATGCTATTTCGAGGAGAGGGGGTTTAAGTACTTTTTTTGAGTCACTGATTTCAGTCTTCAGAATTTTGGCCTCAAAATGACATTTATTTTATGTTTGTTTCAATTGAACCAAAGTTGGTGCAGAGCATATTTAATTTCCTGCTTTGAAAGTAATCTGTGACCATCTTCAAGAACTGTCTTTACCATTCCTCATGGGATATGTCCCCAAAAAGGCCATTCTCTAGTGATTGTACATGTACATGTACTTCACACTTATATATGCTAAAAAATAATTAATATTCATTGAACAGATTGATGACAAAATATGTATTGTGTATGCATGTACGTGTTGTGGTTCAGTTTTATCCTTGATTGGTTTAAATTTTATTTCCCTTAGTTTTGTACTCATTATCTTACATATTAATAAAAATTAAAACCAAGGATAAAATGAAACACAGCATATTCAG
>NW_028145436.1:140000-162500 GCF_977016875.1 Pavona decussata | reverse complement strand
TGCAACGCCCTCATGCACCATCTTGGGGGTGGGTTGGCCCCACCGTGTAACTGCTTGTTTATTCAAGGAATTGATGCACAGATATGCTTTTACATTGTTTACAAAAGCGTTTTATCAGTGTTTACACAAGAATTTAGCCTTGTCGTGTGGCTTTTAATGTGCAACCGAAAAAATTGGTCAGTGCCGATATTTTTGGGTCTTTCGGACCAACCATAAAAATAAAGATTCAATCTAGTGCGGTTTGTTTACGCAACTTTGTCATCGAATCGGCTTACGTGCAAACCATTGGCACTTTTCGAGTTTTCTTCGGTCTTTCCAGCAGTTCACAGCAGCTTCCTGGTATCAGCCTTTACTTTGGTAAGCACTCAGTTCTGTAATTCTGTAATTTTATTCATTTTATCTTGGTTTCACTTCATTCAGATCATTTTAAGATATTTTGGACTTATTTTAGATCATTTTAGATCATTTTAATTAAGTCATTCCTTGTTTTAGTAACTACGCCAAATGCATCGCATGTAGCTGCCGGTATGCATATTTCAGGTTAAAATCCCTGGCATCCAGTTGCAAAGAGCAGCATTTGATGGTACATACTGTGGTAGAACCTCAAAAAAAACCTCTCTAACTTTGAAGGGATTAAATAAAAAAGAACAATCCAAGTGATCACGGTTGATTTGATATGGAAAAAGACCTTGACTGTGTTGTTCTCAGCAATCCTCAGGTGCGACATTAAATGAAACAAACGAAATCAAACAAACAAACAAACAAACAAACAGACAAACATCAAACAAAAAGGAGTTACACTGATATTAATTACCATATCTTTCTTCAGAAACAAAGTTTAGGAGTCAAATTCAAGGAAAGGAAAATGCATGGCTTTTTTAATGATCTGGTAAGCAGCAGTACAGTGTGTACTGTCATTTTGTAACATTTTCAGATTTAAGTGCCTTAGTGAATTGGTATTGTATTAAAAAGCCAGATTGTCCCCGAGATTGTTGATGCATTGTAATATGTATCAAATCCTGCTCTTCTAAGCTGTTCCATCCCTGGAAAAGGTGCATGCTCAATAGGTATGGATTATAAAGGCATGCTTAAATTAGAATTCAAGTGCACTTTTAAAAATGTGCATGCCAGTTTTAATATCATATATCCACCACTTAAAAGGTTCAATTGCAGTATGTCTCTGGTTTTTGTGACATCCACATGGTAGGGAAATGAGCACATCAGCACATCTAAAATGTTTTTCTTTGGTGTGGGGTCCTGAGTCTCCGAATTAGACATGCATGCAGAGCACAGTTTTATTTTCCCCCCAGTCTTGCAGCAGTAGTTATATAATATAAAAAAAGTTGTTTGGAGGTGACAATCCTCTTGATCTAGCTGATGTTACATGCCTGGAATAAGACAATGTAACTTCTAACTACTGGACCTACACTGTACATGTAAGTTGTCAATATATGAAGAATTCCTGTGGGATGGTTTTTAAATGCATGCCAAGTGATGCCAAGTGGAAGTTATCATTATAATGTTAATAAGGTTTGACGAATAAAGAGTATAAGTTATGGCAGTGTTTTTTTTACTTACATTGCTAATGGTGGAATGTGTTGAATAAGTTATGTCACCTTGTAAGCCTAATCGTTATTAAAAATTTATTGGGTCTCTAGTTAGGTTTCTTTTTTTTTTCTTTTGTAATTGGTCAAGTCCCTAAGAGAGGGAGGTGTGGGATTATGGAAAATTGATTCTGTGCTTACATGTAAAAAGAACATAACAAGATATGCTCTAGTGTTATTGTCTTGTTTTTTCATGAGATGCATATAAGCATGAGTTGTTGTTCTGCAATTCCCCACCCAGAAGGGGGATTTTTAGGGTAAGTTAATTTCCAGTGTGTTTCTCTATCTCTTTTTAGAGCCTCAACTTCTTGCCAAAAAGAAAGTTTGTTCCAAGGTTCCAAAGAACAGTATTCATGTTGGGGATGTGATTCTGTATCAAGACTGTGGAGTTCAGAGCTCTAAGAGTAAGTTGACCTAAAAATTATTATGTATGTGAGCAGCATGACTTTGCCACTACAGAACTACACAAAGCTCTGTTTGTGACCACTCTTAAAAGTGACCATCATTGTGAAATCTGTGACTTATTATAAGCCCTGTGTTAAAAAGATCATTAAGTGACATCTACCCTAAGCGATGGCACCACTTTTTTGAATAACCAACTGAGCATCAGCTCTTTCTTTATGAACCATGTAGAAGCTCATTCGAGGTGGCCGGTATATGATTTTACAGAAAAGCTGCATTTGCAGCTTCCAAAATTTATCAAATCGGTATTGTAGCTGCTTGACAAAAATCACTAAGAATTGCTGCTCGGTGGTAGGACAAATCCAGAAAACAAAACCTCCTGTGTATCTCTGTCTGCTAAACAAGCTACATGTATTACAGTTGCTTCTAGTTCGGGTTTCAAAATGAAGTTGCTACATGATTAGCAATCGGTGTAATTTTGATCTGCTGAAGCGTATGCCAATTTGTATTCCACAACACCAACTATTAAACATTTCCAGTTGTTTAACTCTAGACATACCATTACAGTGTAATTGTAACAGCAGGTTCAATAAACATGTCAAAGATCCGTAGAAAACCACTGTGGTGTCCTCAACATCATGTAAACTGATCAGATTATCAAAGTGTTAACAACATTTGAAATAATTTATCTTTAAATCAAAGTCTCCTTTGAGCCAACTCGTGAATGTAGATGACACATCCGTATTTTAATTGAAATTAAGACGGCTATACATACACTACCTTGAAAGCTAAAAGAAGTCATATCTTTGCCCGATCATGTAACGAGAAATAACCATACGTGTACTATAAAAATGATTATAAACTTATTCCCTACACATTGTATAAGGTTATTCTGATGCGCCTTGGAACAAATTTACAGGTGTTTTTTATTCAAAGTTCATGCCAACACTTCACTCATTCAATTTAAGACGCCGCACTTTGTGGAAAAACGAAAAAACTTATAACTTTGCTCATATTAAATGAAAAATCTCCATTCTTGCACTAAAATGATTGTCAAATTTTTATCTACAGATTGAATAAGATTATTCTGATGGGCTTTGAAACAGATTTTCACTTTTTTTTTATTCAAAGTTCTTAACAGGGGAACATATGTTATGGATGTTGGAACATTTGTTCATCCAATGTATTTATATTAGACAATGTTAGTCTCCTGCAGTGGAACATTCACAATGAATTAAATTGTAATAGCAACTGGAACCACAATGACAGAGAACTTCTTCCTACATACTCCTGCACATCAAAAGCTCAACGGTATGACCATGAAAAAAGTGTAATAATCAAGATTGAGTGTACCGAGACAACGTATTGTTGCAATCTGATCCTCCATTGAATGAAACAGTACAATTTCAGTCAATTTCAGTCAGTTCCAGTAGCTGTAATGAAAACTCACAGACAGATTTTTCAGTTCTTAACATATTTGAATCTCATTGGGCTGAATTCTGTTACCAAAACGTCGAATCTTTCAGCTTTTAGTGGTGGGTTGGCCCCAGAGTGTTATTAATGGTACCCTGTAAACTAAACATGACCTACTCTGAGAAAACCTAACTTTGAAAATGCAAAATCTGCAATGAAACTCAATGGGAAGGGGAAAGAGATAGAGGTCAAAGAATAGCTGCCTCTGTCATGAGATAACTAACAAGAGCATCCCCAGGCATTGATATGTTATGTTGTTTTTAATACTAACAGTTCCCTGAAGTAAGGGTGACGATCAGGTTATTGAACTGTGCAAAACATAAAAAGAAGTTGTATGGTTTAAGATAGTGCCACTTTCTGTTCTTCAGTTACTTCACCATTTCATTATGGATATTGGAACAACAGGGATGTTCCTCAGCACTAAGAAATAATTCCTGGATTCTAAAGCAATAACCTGTGAACAGGCTCCCAATTGGGGTCTAGGGCGAAGATGAAAATCAAGCTCTTCCTCGCCCCATACTGTGCTCCCGCCGCCCGGCCCTCTATTTTCTTTTCACCCTATACCCCACTTGGGAGCCTGTTCACAGGCTATAAAGCAAATGCTCCATGCAGATTACTGATTTTGGTAGCAAGTCATAATTGCTTGTATTGTACCCATTAATAAGTGTTGTGGAATGCCGAATTGATTCCAATTACCATAATGAAAGTTGACTGATAAAACTTCTGTGCTGTGATGATATTTAAATCTCATAGGTTTTTCCCTGCAAACAACCACTTCACATCTCTCAACTGTATGAACACCACCAGCACAGTTTCCCAAACACTTCTTTAAGAAATGATTACGGCTAATAAGAATACCACCTTGATTCATTTTGTTAAAAACAAATACAGCTGTCTTTTTCCTGTCCGTGATTCCAATGTCACTACAGGTTGGTTTTCTCTCTCGACTGATGGCCAAAGTTGTTAAATAATGTTGGACTTAACAATTTTATGGTAAATCAAATCAAAAACTTCTCAGGAAATGTCCATAGTGAAATCTCCTCTCCATGCACTGTGTCGCTAAAGTTGGTTTTGAGCGCAGTCTTCTAATTACCTTTTCATGAAGCTTTTTCAATGTCCTTTTGACCATTCCTTGGATGGGAATCAACTTTTGCAAGTCTGGATTTCGACCACGAAATGTTGTATTTCTCTTCGATGACTCCTACTCCTGTTTCGAACTCAGCAAACTCCGTGCCTTTTTCTGTACAAGACATGTACTCCTCGCTTTTTTCTCCGAAAAACTGGCTTATTTGATCAGAAGGAGGATTTTCCAGAAAGAGCTTGGCCGCCATATTGGATTCTACCAAAGCCCCCCAAAATTCTCCCATGACAGACTGCGCTCCTCTGATGATCCACATTGGATTACCTGTGATGGTCTCAAAGGAAGGCAATGTCCAGGAACTGGTCTCACCGGCCGTGCACACTCTAGGAAAGGGGAGCCTATCTCATTGCTTTTTTTGTTCAAGTCTTTAGAAGTTCTCTCTCATTAACAAATTGGTGTTTCAACAAAATGTATTACAGTTTTCCTTTTCCCAAGAATCGTAAAACCTAATGTTTTAAACTTAAATATACTACAAATACGTGACTCATAAAACCTCGCTAAGCTAGGACTGGGCAGACAGTCGATTTGAAGTGACGGAATGTGCTAAGGCAGCTATAAGAAAGTATAAATTGTCACTAATAGGCCTTTTGCAATAGCTGGTCACATAATCAACTTTCCGATCAAACACAGTTCTCCTTTGGAAAGTTTTGTTACAAGGTCTTAGGAACGGAGAGAGCATATTTAAAGTAGGTTAATTAACCGTAAATTTTTATCCATATATCTCAAAAGTAAGATTAGAAGGATTTGTATTGGAAAACTCCTCAATCTTTATAATTCTTCAGGTCATACTCAGCCTCATCCAGTGATAGGTAATTAATTAATTATTATTATTATTATTATTTCAGAATAAAAAGTAGCAATATTAAAACATGACGTTTCGGCGACTACATGTCACCATTATCAAATGTAAATTATAATAAGATTGGTAACGTTATATAAAGAAAGGAAGGTGTGAAATTACTTTAGAATAAAACAAGATGGAGTAAAACGAAAGAATGTGCAAAATTAAATGAACAGTTTTGCTGGTATGGAGTCTTTTTGAGTGTTAAGAGTCGGTCTCTTTTTCCTTATTAGAAGCATCTCGTAAATAAGGCACTCGAATTTCCCGCGGCATTTCTTTAGGATTGTAAACTGCTCGTGAAGATTGTTCAGTCTTTGATCGTGTTGGTCCTTAAGATGTTTGCCGATGACGGAATACTTGTGCTCCTCAATGCGGAGGTGGAGGTGACGGCTTGTGTAGCCTATATAATTCGCATCACACGAATTGCATTTAAACTCATACACAACACCTTGTTGATTTACTAATGAGGGCTTTGTTTCCGTGACTTTCAGGTTTTCCGAGATTTTCCTACTTGTGAACACTGGTTGTAGAACACGATCAATTTTCTTTCCAAGATGGCTTAGTTGTCTGCGCACGGAGTCGGCGGATTTCTGATCTTTAAAAGGCAAGATGATTCGTACGGGGCTGTCGACTGGCTCAATTTGGTTTTGGTTCTGGTCTTGTGAAGCGTGGAAACTCTTGAAAATAGAGTCAATAAGTTTCTCAGGATATTTCAGTTTCAGAAACATTGTTCTCAGATCCTGGCATTCTTTTGAGAAAAGGTCCGGTGAGGATGACAAGCGGTTGGCGCGATCAAGCATAGTTCTTATCAGCGATCGTTTATATCTGTTGTCAACATGGCTCTGATAATGTAGTAGAAGACCTTTGTTGGTCTTTTTTCTGTAGACAGAGGTGTTGAGGCGGTTATCGGTGTTGTTGATTACCATGCCTACGAAGGGTAAGCTACTGTTGACTGCTGTTTCCATTGTAAACTGAATTGCTGGGTGTGTATCATTCAGAACTGAAAGGAAATCAGTAGCAGCGGCAAAGTCGGGTACTAGAGCGAAGGTATCGTCGACGTATCTTCTGTATAAATTGGGAAGCTTGTTTCCTTGTGCAAGTTTCTCCTCAATGGAGTACATGTAGTATGGAGTATGTAGACTAGGGGGTTAGGGGTACCAAGCGTGTAGACTAGGGGGTAAGTGTACCAGGTGTGTAGACAAGGGGGTTTAGTATACCCAGTGTGTAGACTAAGAGGTTGGGTGTACCAAGCGTGTAGACTAGGGGCTTGAGTGTACCAAGTGTGTAGACTAGCGGGTTGGGTGTGCAAAGTGTGTAGACTGGAAGGTTGGGTGTCCCAAGCGTGTAGACTAGGGGGTTGAGTGTACCAAGCGTGTAGACTAGGGGGTCAAGATTACCAAGTGTGTAGACTGGGGGGTTGAGTGTACCAAACGTGTAGACTATGGGGTTGAATGTGCTAAGTGTGTAGACTAGGGGCTTGAGTGTACCAAGCGTGTAGACTAGGGGGTTGGGTGTACCAAGTGTTTAGACTAGGGGTTGAGTGTATCAAGCGTGTAGACTAAGGGGTTGGGTGAACTAAGTGTGTAGACTAGGGTGTTGAGTGTACCAAGCGTGTAGACTAGGGGGTTGGGTTAACCAAAGGTATAGACTACGGGGTTAAGTGTACCAAGTGTGTAGACAAGGGGGCTTAGTGTACCAAGTGTGTAGACTGGGGGGTTGAGTGTACCAAGTGTGTAGACTAGGGGGTGAGAGTACCAAGTGTGTAGACTGGGGGGTTGGGTGTACCAAGCGTGTAGACTAGAGGGTGAGTGTACCAAGTGTGTAGACTAGGGGGTCGAGTGTACCAAGTGTGTAGACTAGGGGGTGAGTTTACTAAGTGTGTAGACTAGGGGGTGAGTGTACCAAGTGTGTAGACTAGGGGGGAGTGAGTGTACCAAGTGTGTAGACTAGGTGGGTGAGGGTACCAAGTGTGTAGACTGGAGGGTGAGTGTACCAAGTTTGTAGACAAGGGGATTGAGTGTACTAAGTGTGTAGACTAGGTGGGTGAGTGTACCAAGTGTGTAGACAAGGCGTTTGGGTGTATCAAGTGTGTAGACTACGGGGTTGGGTGTACCAAGTGTGTAGACTAGGGGGTTGAGTGTACCAAGTGTGTAGACTAGGGGGCTGAGTGTACCAAGTGTGTAGACTAGGGGGTTGAGTGTACCAAGTGTGTAGACGAGGGGGTTGAGTGTACCAAGTGTGTAGAAAAGGGGGTTGGGTGTACCAAGTGTGTAGACTAGGGGGTTGGGTGTACCAAGTGTGTAGATTAGGGGGTTGAGTTTACAAGTGTGTAGACTAGCGGGTTGAGTGTACAAGTGTGTAGACTAAAGGGTTGAGTGTACAAGTGTGTAAACTAAGGGGTTGAGTGTACAACAACAACCTTTTCCTCAACATTGACCTTTATATTGTACGCACAAAGTGTGGTTTTCTTTTGCAGCCAGTGTATCTGAAATACACGTTATTATCCGGAAATAACTTCAATGTCAAACTTTTTGACGTATTTATATTTCGTGATAAGAAGAGTTTGGTGTTTTATTAATATTTATAGAATTATTTGTGCACGCATTAAAATTAGAGGAGAGGTCTTGTACCCTTGAATAATAAATATACAGTATAACGCGTTGAAAAGGGGTTCATTCATACATAACTAGTTAGCATAAACTGAACAACAACATAAACAGCAACAGTGCTACTTTTAGGAAAGGCAATAGAATCATTTCAGATGTGACGTCATGTCATGTGACTTTGCGAACAAGAGGAAAACCTTTCACATTTGTTTACAAAATGGCGGTGAAATAGACGACAAAGCGAGGGCTCTTACTTGGCTATTTCGAAGGCTAACAGCTAAAGGAAACTCAACAGTGATATTTAGAGTTAAGTTGCTCAGAAATAAAAATTGATCTTTTCTTATCCGTTTTCTACAGTTTGCCAGTTATTTTCCTTACAAACTAACTCAGTGTTTCTTAATCTTGTTAAAAAGTAACGTGTTTTTGCTTTCAAAATTATCTAAAATCGAATTTTTTAGTAATGTAAATGGTTTCTGGGTCCAAAATCTCTTCGGGAGCCCAAATTTTAAAAAATCAGTGGTTCTCGAGCCTGGCCTCCACTCCACCCACCAAAGCAGCCAAGAAGAAACTGCGCAACTGAATCTCATTATTATAAATTTGATTCTATTCAGGAGCCCGCGTTGTTGCCTGCAAAAACAAGATGGCGTCGCGAGTTGCAAAATTACTTTGTACCTGTGCCGGTTCTGTACGTTCCTCTGCGTTTAAAGGAGCACAAAATAAATGCCTTTCCTCTCAGATTTTGGTGAGTGTTTCTGTATTAATGTTTTTTAAGTCTTTAATCGAGTGTTTTTATGGTCTAAATTGAGAATTTAGTGTTCTCGTGCATATTTCATCATTCGAATACCGGTATTACTTCAGTATTGCACTTGTTTCGTCTCGATCGGTTGATTCCTGTAAATTTTAGATTGATCTAGTGATAGCAGCAGTTAAAATGGTTTGTATTTGTTGTCAGTTTTGCGACTTAATGCTTAAGAGCCGCGTACATGTTCCAAATGTACAAAGTTATAATTAATGTGATTAAGATTATATAAGCTTGACAAAGCAAATGAAACTGCATTTTTTACTCATGGCGTGCTGATGTTTGGCTCTTCGATATTTAGTTTATAGGTTCTGTCCATCTTATAAATTGAAATCCCAGTTCAAACGTTGTTATAACGTTGACCTCAATTCATGCAGACTTGAATGAATTGATTAAGCACCATGCACCACAATAGCGAGACGTTTGAACCAGGCCTAGGCTTACACAAATTAAGTATAACAATCTACTCTAGAAACAAGATAATGGTTGTGTAAGCATCCAGTGAATACATTACTGGAGGCCTTTAAAGTTGCTCTTAAAACTTATCCTTTTAAAAGCTTCCAGATAGAGTTTAAAGCATAGTTTAGTAGTAATTTTGGATGGTAATGCACATGTCAAGATGTTCACATGGAACATGCACAATATAAATTGGTTAATTCATTATTTAAATCTACTAGAGATGTTTAGGAGTGCATTAAACATGTGGGTGTTGTATAGCCAGGGATTTCATTAAGATTTTGAACAGTTTTTGGCAAGAGGTTAGTCCAGGGGTTGGAGGGTAGGGGTACTCCCATATGCATACTACATAGGTATGTGCCACTGTGAAGGGTATGTTTTGCAAACAGTTTTATATATCTAAGTTAGGGTTTAGAAATCAGGGAATTTGGGTGTAGAATAGGGTCTTATGAAGGAACATTTAATCTGGAACAGGTCTCTAGAGTTCTGGAAAATAGCAAGTGTAGGATAGTGTAGGTACAGTATTACGGTGTCTAGTGCAGAATAGGGTGGCAAAATGCGGCTGAACATGGCCTGGTATATGGCAAGGGTTTCACTGAGACCCAGTGACACACCTCCGCCCAAAAATCCTCTGAGTACCCCCCTCCCACCCGGCAGGTCTATTCCGGGGGTGAGGGGTGGGGGGTGAGGGGTGAGGGGTAGGGGGTGAGGGGTAGGGGGTGGGGGGTGAGGGGTGAGGGGTGAGGGGTGGGGGGTGAGGGGTGGGGGGTGAGGGGTGAGCCAATTGTTCGAAACGAATTCTAGTCTGAAATGTCAGCCGTCTCTTCTCCCTAACCTACAGGGGGTTATGGGGAGGAGACAGCTGACATTTCAGACTATAACAATTCAAGATTCAAGACTGTAGTTTCTTTCCCCTTTTTTACTGAGATCTGAGACGCATCTAATACCCGACATTCACTAATGGAGTGTATTGTATAAACGTGGTACATGTGACACTGATAAGTTTCCTGAGAACTATAATTTTTACATTGTTGCTAATTTATTTGAATTTAATCAGTGATTTAATTCACACACTATCTTAGGTGCTAAAACAAAATGGGTTCCATAGCAGCCCAGAAACCCCTTTCCCTTTGTCATACTGTCTCCATATGTGACCCTCCACGCGAAAAGAGGGCTTATGGATTTCACTCCAAATAGTGAATTTTTTTCACGGTCACAGCGCGTGTATTTGAAACTTCACACTGTGAGGTGAAGTTCACGCTATTCCGAAACGTTTTCACTCTGGGAGTGAATCTGAAGAGTGGGAAATAAATTCACGCCGCCCGGTCACGCCGTGAAAGTAAAATTATAAAGGAGTGAAATATTTCTCGCCGTGAAATGTAAACCTCGCCGTGAAACTTTTCAATGGCGTCAGAGTGAAAAATAATGAAAATAATTTACTAGGATCCGGTTACGTATCGCGGCGAGTTTAATAAACAAAATGCCCCAGTAAACATACTTCTGAAGTATTATAAAGCTTAATCCATTATTTACGACAAAATTTCACAAATAAAAAACAATATCCTTAATAATAGTGTTTTGCTTTTGTTCAGCCAGGTCAACTTTCAAGTCAACTTAAGAACGTGTTTTGTGATCATTTGCATGAAATCAACATCTTGTGATAATGTTGTCAACAGCCTGTCAAAGTTCATTATTCCATTGGTTGGTTTATCGGTAGCCTGAGAAATGAGGCGCCTCTTATCGCGATTTAGTATGAATTGAGACGCGGTTGTTGGCAGACGTAGTATCTCAGAACTATAAACCTGTGATCAGGCTCTCAGTCTTGGTATTTTAAAAACCATTCCTGCAAAAATTTAGCGAGCGACCGCGTAAAAATAAATAAGAGCACTGCTAAAATTGGGCCTTATCACAGGTTTAATGGGGAAACCGACTGAACTTCTGTCAAGTCTGTCAAGGGACATTTAAACTCAACCCAGTTAAACTCACCCCCCACCCCCACCCCTCACCCCTCACCCCTCACCCCCACCCCTCACCCCTCACCCCTCACCCCCCACCCCCCACCCCTCACCCCTCACCCCTCACCCCCCACCCCTCACCCCTCACCCCTCACCCCCCACCCCTCACCCCCGGAATAGACCTGCCGCTCCCACCAGGGAGGATAGTGCCCCTGGCAGAAATAGTTAACTTGAATATGGTGTGTGGCCTTATGCTATTACCTGTAGATACCCTGTTACTAACAAAAGGAGTTGAAGTTGTGGTGAGTGAGAACCACTGAAAATAGCTCCTGTTATGAGAGACTCTCTCTATTATCTTGAGCTTATACTGTAATTCTCTTAAATTAATGGAAATAAACCTAGCAAAACATTTAACCTCAGGTTATGAAATGGACACCTCCCCACCCAAAGTGGACAGTCCCTTCACAGTTTCTACTTCAGTTTTATTAACCATTGTCAAATCAACAGAACATCATAATTAGTTTCTATAAATCCTTTATCAAATACTGGGCAACAAAAATAATCTGCTAGACTGATGAAGAGAGATGACAGTGCAGTTATATACACTTGTAGCTATAATGTGGAATGACAAGAGAAGAGACACTGTGAATGAGGTTGTCATGGCTGGTTACTGCAGTGAAGATAGCCGGCCACTCAGATTTTAAAAATGACGAAAAAGACAACAAGAGTTAGAGGTTTTGTTTTGTTTACAACTGGCTACTTTCCTGGTGGAGCTGGCTTCACCTAGTAACCTTAATAACAGCTATGAGTACATTAGAAATAAGCACCCTGCTTTGTAAAGCCTTAACATTGATCAGCATCAAATTTTCCCTGTAATATTAATGCTTATTCAACCCATGAGGTCATGACATTAAGTATATGATTGATCACCTAAGGTGAATTTTCTTGATATTTTAATATCTTCTCCCCCGTACTTTTAAAAGAAAAGTATGGGGACAACATAGGAGAATTTGTTCTTTGATATTAGGGGTTAAAGGGTTAATTAATAGTAAGGGTGCCAGGGAGGCACTCTGCTATTAGAGGCTTTGAGAACCAAGTTTACAGCTAACCACAAACTGCGGTTTAAGGTTTGAAGTTTGGCAGTAGAAGTTGTGACAGTTTATGCATTTAAATTGAAGAGAGCAAGAGCAAATGCAGGGGCTGCCATAATGAATGTCCTTTTTGCTCTGAGTGTTGGTGTTTCAGTCAGTGGGAAAAAATGTAAAATTATTGCCATTTTGATGTTTTTGTTTGCATGAAATAAATGATAAACAGTTGTTTTGTATATATATCTGCAACATTCGTGCATGGAATAATAGAAATTCTTGGCCATGTAACACTGAGGTAAATAACTTTGCAAAAACCTACCTGCTGCTGTTGAAAGCATACAAAAAATAACCTTGAACGTGACGACAAGCACTAGTCACATGACTGGCTGCGGTTTGCGATGTAAACATGGTTTTAAAGGTCTGCATTTTGGTCTCTCCCTTTGTAGGTCAGCAGGTAAATACAGGAGTATTCAGAAGGCTTAACTCCAAATTACAGCTTATTTTATACTGTGAGCTTGTTGCTCCCATGTCATGGACGCTAATGTATTTGACAAATGGATTGCAGTTTTCTATGATTAATACTCTTGTAGACCATAAAATGACATTATAAAATGTTCAAAACTCAAGTGGAATGTTCCACTGCCAAGTTTTGAACATTTTATGGCATCGTCTTATGGTCTATAAGAGTACAGACCGCAGAAAACGGCTGTTGATTTGTTTTTTACAATAACATGGAAAAAGTGCAAGCAGACTTGGCTATATTTTCTGTTCAGAAAGCGGGCACGTTACTGTACATCTGACATCATTTCTGTTGTTAATACTCTTATAGACAATGGCTATGAGCCAATCAGCATGCAGGAATTTTGATAGTTATCGTAAAATTCACTGTTGTTTTATTTTTTATTGTTTCATTGCAGATGCTGCAGAGGTTCTCAGATCCAACAGGCGGCTGTTTGAACAGAATGTCCAGAAGGCAATGAGAGGGGGCTATGTAGGAAGTGGTTACTTTGAACGGTGTCTCAAATAGCATTACTGCAAGCAGAAGAGATTCTCCTCTATTTATGAACTGTCTTATCTGTTGAAGTGGACGTTTGATAGAATTAAGCACCAGGAAAAAGTCGGCATATAATACCTGGTGCTTACATGAACATTTCACAACACATCAATCCATGATCTGTGTACTGTGGATTTGTGCGTGAAACATCATTGCTCTTACTTTTCCCAGAGCTCAGATATTTGCTTGCATGGTTACTGTTTAAACCAGATGTTTTTTTTTTTTTTTTTTTTCTGGAATAATGTCATTGAGTTTTGTAACCTAAAAGATGTTGATTTCTTTGGTGGCTAAGGCGGTTAAACTGGTTGAATAGGTGCCTAGTTTTACATCACGGAAAGTTGACTTTAAATGAAATAATCTTATCGTTTGAGAAATGTATGGATAGTAGTGGTTACCAGTAACATGAACCAAAACTCATTTCACCTAGGTCTAAAACTACACAAAGGTTCCATAAATTTTCATCAGGCATGAATTTGCAATAGCAAGGGACCATTTTATGCTTGGTGTGTTCACTGAAAAGTGGACACTCAAGTTATTTCCATGTGTGAAACCTTGTAGAAGAGGGTTGGGATGGTTCTTTTTGGTAATGCTTGTTCCCATTTCCACCTCCAAAACATCGATAATTTATTGTTAACGTGCATATGAAGCAGAATTTATTTTTGCGCAGTTACAAAATATTATAATGCACAAAATGTAAGATTCCAAGTTTTGAGTTGAATAGGGTGAAAAGTGACGATTTTACAAGTGAGAGAGAGATTGGGTTGAGTTTTTGTGAAATTTCCTCTTGTGACTCAAGGTTGGAGACAATAGTTTTGTCTGGCCTTCTCTAGTTTTGTTTAGCCTCTATCCTTCTCTTTTGCTCTATCCGCCATATTGTACCCAACATTACATGTTTAACAACTATTTTTTGAGTCAAAATAGTCCAAATTTCAGCACTTGTAAAATCGTCAAGTTTCACTCTAGAAATCTCAAACCTTGGAGTCTTACATTTCAAATGTTATACTTAATAACTGGGCAAAAATAAATTTTGTTTCGTAGTCCCTCTAAGGGCAGCTGCATAATAGAAATGGTTATCAATCCAATTGGTAAACTGGCCTGGCTTATATACACTAGGAACAACTAGTCATTGATTTTATGGATTTCTTTGGTTTCCATCTCAAAACATGTTTCAATTCTTTGCGAGTTTTTATGTAAGCACACAAAGCTGTAAATGTTACGGAGGGAGGGAATGCTGTATTGCTATCTGTGTTGAATCTACAATAGACATTTTGTACAGTTGTGTATAAAATAAACAGACCATATTATACAACGGTTTAGTTGGATTTTTGTTGTACGGTTTATTAGTGAAAGCAGACTTGCTTTAAATTATGCTTTATGAGCATGGGCGCAGAATAAAATGGGAGGAAAATTGAGCAGAAAATGCTTAAAATGGAAAAGATTTGGCAAGTCTACCCTGTTTCATAAACCTTCTTCCAAATTACTACCATTTTTCAAATTAGCCCTTCCTGCCTTGTTCAAGGTAAATAGGAAATTTGCAGTATAAGCGATCTCGTTGCTTTTTCGGGTATTTTTTGCCATTGCCTAAGAAAACATGAAAGATACTTCGTGTCTACAGGTACAGCCTTAGCCTACGTGTAGCCGTACCCACCCCCCGAAGAAAAACGTTTTCCTTAGGGGCGTGGGTATGGCTACACGTGGGCTAGTACAGCCTGCGTTGTGTCCTTTCGCACAGTGATGAGCTTGTGACTGCGCTCCTGGCCTTAAGCAGGAAGAAGGAGGTTCCTTTGTAATGCTGTATTTGGATTTCCTCATGGTGAAGTATAGACGAAAACAAAATCAGAGATAACCAAAAATACTTAATCCAAGGTTTTGGCAATAAGTTTGTGGATGTAAAGGCCGAACTGATTTATTGACCTTGGGCGAGTGCAAAACGCAGTTTCCCCCCCCCCCCCCCCCCCCTCCCCCCGCCCATTTGGACTCCATCTGGACCCTCAGTCTTATATAGAAAATGGGTAAAAATGAAGTATAAAGTAAAAAAAAAGAAAAAATCGGAAAAAGAGGAGCCTATTTTTAAAGCCCTTCCAGCTCCCGCGCTACTCGTTGCTTGCGGATCGTACCCGATGTTTTTTTCGTTTTTCCAGGCCGATTTTCTAACAAAAGAGACACAGCTCGCAGTCCGGCTATACAGGTATGTGCGGCCCCAAAGGGTAAGGTTTTTCAGCCGTTTTCGTCATAAATGGGGTATCAATTTTAGCCATTTTGCAAATAAATAGGGTATCGTTTTTTACACTCTAGTCTTGAATTCGGGTTTTTTTTTTTTTTTTTTTTGCGCTGTGAGCTCACCATCCCGACTGACCAGAAAGGGACTGCTAGCAGTCTAAAGGCTGGTTTCCATATGATCGCGGATCGCAGATCGCAATAAGGTCTGCGATCATCGCAGACGATCGCAGAAGATAGAACCATGTTCTATCTAAAGGCTGGTTTCCATATGATCGCAGACGATCGCAGACCTTATTGCGATCTGCGATCTGCGATCATATGGAAACCAGCGTTAAACGGCTTGTCACGCGCTCCTCTCACGCGCCGGGCTCCAGGGATTTTAAACTGAAGTTGACTGACGGCCTCAGCTGGCTGCAATATTTCTCATCATGCCATGTGCCGAAGTAATTATCTATTATAATTATTGATCCCCATGAAATTCTATTGTTGTGTGTCTGTGTTGGATCTTCGATTTTAGTCCCACGTATGTGCGAGTTTAGTCACAGGTATGTGTGATAATTGTGATGGTCATTGCTATTGTTCCTTGTTTGTGATGAATATAACTTCGATTTTAATGGTGCGGAGGGTTGTTATTGTAGCTCGCTGTTATAGTTGTTCAAAACAATTCTAACGATGGAATTAATTCGTGCAAGCATACATACATACATACATACACACATACATACATACTTGCATACATACTTACTTACATACTTTGCCGACATACTTGCATACATACTTGCATATGCCTTGCATACTTTATAAGCCAGAGAATAGCCCTTTTCACGGTTGATTTTTCTCATTTACATTACAATGTTATCCAACGTGGATGGGAGGCAATTTCGGGCTAAAACTACAAAATAGCCCGAAATTGCCTCACATACATGCTAGATTTCATTGTAATTCAAATGAGCAGAGTTAACCGTGAAAAGGGCTATTCAGTCATTTTACTCAGTGGCAACGTGGGTTAGAAAGACGATGGATTCGTCGGAAGAGGAAGGATTATTTATTACACAGAGCTCTACGAAGGGAGATATTTCTGCAGAAATCGAAGGTAATGTCGTGTAACGTTTGGACGTTTCTGTCAGTGCTTAAATTCTTTACCGACTTCTAAGGGCGGCGTTTTCATTTTCTTTTCTTTTAAATATAGCAAAGATTTAGAACGCCAATTACAGCTTTAGAATGCGAGAAGTGGCACTTCGAAACAAAAAATTAAGTCGCAATGAACGAGAGTTAAACCCAAACGGTACTGTTGACAATGTTGTAAGCTATCAGTTTTTGTGCACTTTATACACTAAATTTCCTAAAACAGGCTGCAATATTTTTAATAATTGTAGCCTGCACACTGCAATATTTTTAAAATTGCAGCCTGCACAATGCAATATTTCAGCATGCTTATTTAGCGCGTTTAATTATATTACCCGTGATATTTTCCCTGCTGACAAAAAGGACCGCCTCCGTTTTCCCCAGACAGTTGTTAGAGACTTTAAGCATCGACGACGGGAACGGCGACGTGAGATTGTGAGGGAAAACTCTAATGTCACATTGCGCATGTCTGGCGGGAAATATCTAGACGTTCTGCTCCGGGGCCCGACGTAGAAAGCTTCGTTTGGCGTTGCCCGAAAACGTGAGTAACATTTCACACATTTTACCTCCGTTTCGCCCCGAAAAAAATGATATTTTTAATATCGCTTGGCACTTAGGGATACCGTAGGAAAAGTACGCGTTGAGTTTTTGTTTTATTTTTTCCGAAACTATAATAACTTCATCAGTCGGCTGTTTCAAAACAGAAAGCTAGTGACGAGATGCCTGCAAAATTAGAAATGACTTGCGAGTCTGACACTAAATATCGATGTTTCTCTCTAACACCAGTGTATTAAACATTATTTTTTCTTATTCAAAAAAAGACACACTAGAACTTGTAATTTGCATTTAAGCTGGAGAAAAATAAACAGTCTATGTTGCTCAAAAATAGCATCCAAACCACAAACCAGTGTGTCATATCGTAGTTTTTAGTTCAAATTTTTAGATGTACAGATAACAAAATTCTCACGCGTGCTAGCTCGCTCTGCTATAAAAGCGTTTCTTGAAATCCCAGCCTTCGATGCAGAACATTTGAAGTAAATTAATGTTAATCTAGTTGCTATTCCTAGTTATATCGGTGATTTTATTACCACCTAAAAATATATCGAATAGTCCGAATTGTTTACATCGGAAAACTGCAACTCCGAAAAACACGTTTTCGTTAACAGCAGTAAAAATTCTTCATTGGTTATTTCATTATTAAAATTGATTTCTGACTCCTTTTAACGAAGACTTGATGGGTGCTTTCAATTTGACGAAATTTTCGAAAATTTCGGGTGGGAATCGAATGGAACAGCATCTTTTCCGGAAAAGATTTTCGAAAATTTAGGACAACCTTTTCAGCTGTTCCCGAAAAGTGGAAACCGACCGAGAATAAGCCCGTTCCATTCGAGACCGAAATTTCCGAAAATTCAAATCGAAAATTTTTGGTGAATGGTAAGCGCCCTCTCTATTTAATCCTCTTCGAGGAAAGTTGTCGTCGTATTGCGCCGGCTTAACTGCTTCCAATAGGCCATTCTCATGACAGCGTCGGTTTCTCCGTCGCCGTTGCCGTTGCCGTTCCCGTCGTCGATGCTTAAAGTCTCTGTTTTGTCATCTTAAAGACTACAATCGTTGATCTAATGCAGAGAGAGAACAACAGAATTTCATGGGGATCAGTAATAATATTAACACTGAGGTAGTTAGTAAATAATCTGAGGAAATACAGTGAAATATTTTCATTAACCGAACATTGCATTACAGTGAAATCGAGAGTAAAATAGTAGTTTAATGGACAATGCTTAACGTACATGTCAACCCGGGCATGTTTATAACAATCGAATCACCGGAAAGTCGCTGCAAGTAGGTTTACTTTTAAAAGTTATAAAAATAATAACAGATAAACATTACCTGAACTAGGGATTTAATTATAAGGTAGGTCTGAAACAGGCTATTGATTAAATAGGGTAGGGGAAATCGAAGATTTTGGTTATAAATAGGGTGAGGGTTTTGGGAAGCAGGCCGCACACCCCTACCCAATTTTTTTGGGAGTACCCCCCCCCCCCCCCCCCTCGGGCTCGTAGTCTACCTTTGAAACGGCTCCATCGGCCCATCCACAGTAGAAAATGGAGGATGAGCACACGAAAAGTCTGCGAAGGAGCGCTGTACCCAACGGAATAGTTCAGCTCGCTCACCAATGATTGATCATGATTCGTTTGCGCTGCCCCTATTACCCTATTAGAGGTGAGCCAATGTTCGACAAAAAGTAAATAAAACGAATGTAAGTAAGTGAACTTTATTTAAGACAGGGTGGCCCAATCAGCTACGGGGCTGTTATCCTGAGGGGCCCTGTATACACCTAAAATCATTATAGCAAACTAATGAATTACAATGAACGCTTGTAGTCTAAAAAAATTACAATATATATGATTCTAATAAACACTTTTGGGCTAAAATATTACAAGATATAAAAAAATAAATAAAACATTTGCAAACTAAGAAAAATCTATGCAAAATCGTGTTTCATCATAAGTCGCTTAAAAGCCTCCAAGGACGCTGCCCGTTTGTGTGTTTCAGGTAACTGACGAGTTAAATAAAATCGCTCTGGAGTATCTAAAAGTTCTCTTTCCGAGGCTAAGTTTGCGTCTTGAAGGATGAATGTCTTCACGCCGACGTGTATTGTTACTATGGAAACTGTGGTTTCTATTAATAATCAGAAAGATACTGGGGCACTAAATCATTAAGACATTTGTAGACTAAGATAGCTTTGTTCCTTTTCCTGAAAGTTTCTAAGTTAGGCCATCCTAGTGTCTTGATAGCTTCGCTGGTGCTATCTCGTCTGACAATTATACGTGCAGCTCGATTTTGTAGGCGCCGTTATCTACTCTTGCACTCAACAGACAATTCACCCCAGGCCGTGTCGGTGTAGCACAGGACTGGTAATACGAGACAGTTGTATACGCATGAGCGGGTGCAGAGATAATCCAGGAACCAGTTATAGCTCAGTGGGCCTCGAACTCCATAACGTTCTAATTTATGAAGAAGGCACTTCTGATCCACGAGGCCGAAGGCCTTTTTTATTTTTTTTTTTTCATAAATTGGATGAATAAATGAATAACAATTTATTACAATATTATTACAGTAAAGACTGAAGTTTCCCTTATTGCAGGTATTGTTTCTTTCCCCATTTTGCCGAGATCTCGTTATCTCGTTGCTACCATCTTGTTTCATGTTTTTTTTGGCATGCTCGTAATTCGGCGACTTTTAGGAATTCTTACCTTCCTCCGCGTGCTATTGTTAACACAATTATTAATTAAGGATATTCAACTTCGAATTCGCAGTGAGCCTATTGATCATGTTAGGTATTTCTGGTCGGTTAATAGTGTTTTTGTCAAGTTGGCACAAATAACAAGATTTCTTTTCTGTTATAATTTTATTTCTATTTTTGATTTTTCGGCCTGGTCGCCTTAATTGGTTGTACTGGGTCGTTTCCCGTTTCCTGTTTCATTTGTAACTTTCTTTTTTCTTGACCTGATCGCCTTCATTGGTTGTACTGGGTCTTGACTATTGTATATAGTGTATAAATGTGTTTGTTAGGGCAAGAGAGGCTTGGCTGTGGCCATGTCTCACGGGGCCTCTTTCGCTTGCTTTGTAATTAGTTCAGTTTGTTGTAGTTTTTGAATTTACTTGTCTTGTAACAATATTGTATTTACTCTGCTTGAAAATAGCATTTTGCATCTTTGACTTTTTGTATATAGTAATTCACTTTTGTAATCGCCTTTTTGTAATTTAACTTTGTACTTTACTTCTCGTAGTTTTCAAGAAGAAGTAGATTAGGAAGCTACAAGTTGTAGCTTCCTAATCTACTTCTCGTATAGAGATGATTAGCTTTTGTTATTTAGTTTCGCAGTTATTTCTCGTCATTGATTTTTCCTTGGTCATTAGCATTTTTCCCGCCCTTTTTGCGTTTTGTATTTTGCATTCCGTTTCGCGCCTTTTTCGCTGTATGACTGTTTTTTGCATATTTTACATGCCTTTCTGTATATCTGTATTTTGCATATTATTCGCCTTTGATTTGTGCTTGCTCAAGTTTAGGCTCCCTTGTAACACTTGTAATCAGTATTGTAATAAGAGCTTAGTTTTCTTTTTCTTTACTTGTACTTGATTGTAATAGTTGATCTTTTTATCAGTGGGCCCTTTGGCTCACTGTGGAAATAAACTTTTATCACCAAAAAATATGGTCTAGGGGCCGACTTTTCCCTCCCTCACTGTCTTGTCGTGAGACAAGTTATCGGACTAAGCAGCAAGATTCATCTCCGCTGGAATAAGAGATCTGCGAGGTTTCTTTTGTCAGCTGTTGTATTATTTCAGAATAAAAAGTAGCAAGATTAAAACATGACGCTTTGGCGACGACATGTCAACATTATTTTGTTTTAAGTATGCCATGTGAAAGACAGGAACTACATTTTAGTAACAGGATGATCACATTGACCTTAAGCTGAAAACCTAGTTGCCTTTCGCTAATGACCGCGTTAGCCCTGAAACGAATTCGTTCAACCACGTGACCAAGTGACGAAGCGAGCAAGTCAAGCGAGCGTATTCGAAGCTTTGCCTGTTGGTTTTCTTTTTTGCTTGAAATATTTTTGGCCGTCTGGTGATGGAAGGGCATCATTAAGCCTGGAAATCTGCAAATCACTAGCATCCCTCAAAGAAGCGAGGCATGTTTTGCTTTTTGACTGATAAATAGTGCTTTTTTCAGCGCTAGAGGTGACAGTTTACAGTCGGAGGCAAGCCGAGCCAGACGGAAGTCTATTATTACCTCTTCTCTAAAAGCGGACGGTATCAATATCAAAATGGTACCAACGTGAGTTGTGGCTCATTTGCCAAAGCGTGCGGAAATCAAAGTCTGCAAACGAAGAGGTGATTTTAGACTTATAATATTTTTGAATGAATTCGAGGTATGGCATTCCCCGCGAACAATTGTCAAAGCTATCCCATAATGCTTTGCGATATCAGTATATAGTTTTTGAGATCAGGCAAAGATGAAGTGCAAAAGAAGGAAGGAATTAAAAAACAGATAGCGAAAAGACGTAAGGTTCTTAACCTGTATAGCAAAAACAGTGTTTCAGGCCTTCTTTGCGTCGAGAAATACGCGCGCGGTCAGTGGATCAGCGATTCAGGCGATCGACAGAACGGTATCAGTTGTGACTTTGCTGGGGAGCGAATGGACCTGACAGGAAAACAACTTAAAGGTCTCAGTAAGTCTTGAACAATCATGTTTTATTTTATGTTGTTTCTTTTAATTTCACTGTCGTGTTTGCGTTAGATCGAGAACGAAATATTTTCGAATTAGCGATGTCATTGATTATTCTAGCTGTGAAGTTGTTCGTTTCAAGAACCATCGCTTAACTTATGTTGTTATTTTCGCACTTCTTTGTGAGAAAACGTCCTTTCAGTTAAATACCGTAAGTTTACCTAGCTAATCAACACAATCAGACTTAAGGTGGAGTTCCACTGTGGCGTAAATTTTACCTGCGTACAGACGTGAATTGAGCTGGCTTTACGTACGTAAATAAAATAAGACGCGATGTATGAGCGGCGTGCGTAAATGTAAAAAGTTGAACAGCATTCAACTTTTTACGTTTACGCACGCGACTGATACATCGCTTCTTATTTTATTTAGGTACGTAAAGCCAGCTCAATGCACGTCTGTACGCATGTAAAATTTACGCGACAGTGGAAATCCACCTTTAAGAAGTT